>NC_056733.1:1402621998-1402829187 GCF_019279795.1 Protopterus annectens
ATATGGTCTACCATCCTCTACTACTATCTAAACTTAGAAATGTTAATCTATCTTCTTCCTCCCTTGCCTGGTTCTCCATTTACTTGTCCTGTAGGCAGCAATCTGTCATGGCTCTCTTCCTCTTCCCCATTTAAACCTGTCCCAACTGGAGTACCACAAGGTTCCATCCTGGGTCCTCTCCTATTTAATGTCTTTAGCAATGATCTATACACATCTTGTAGACAATCCTCCCTCATACAATATGCCGACGACTCAACTCCCAACTCTCATCTCCATCTCTGACAATATCTCTGAACTCCATACTCTAATTCAAAAAGCCTTCCTTTCCACAGAACAGTGGTTATCCAATAACATACTCATCCTAAACCTTAAAAAGACCAAAGTCTTACTTTTTCTGCCCAAATCTCTCACTCACTACAAATCCACCTTTTCTATTACTTCCTCTAACAACACTACAATCCTACACAAAACTCCTGGGCTTCGTCATTAATGATCAACTAAAATTTAACCTTCACGTGCTCCAATATATAAAAAAGGCACACCAGAAACTTACTGTATTGCAACAAAAAATTTTTAACTGCTAATGCCAGACTCTCCCTTGCACAAGCTGTACTCCTCCCCTCCCTTCTATATGCTACACCTGTTCTTACCAACATCCAAACTACAACCTTGAACAAATTTCAACAAACTTACCGTAAGATAACCAGATTTATCACAAACTCTTTTTACACTTCTCATCACTGCATTGCCCTAAACTATATCCACACTGACTTAAATTTCCCCAACTACTACTGATATCTCAACTTCAGATATTGCACTTCATTCTCTACAAACCGTCTTCATGTCCTGCTCTCTCTTCCTTCATCTGTGTCTATACTCCACTTCGGACTCTCTGTACCTGTAATCAGCAACTACTGGATGTCTGTCAACCCCAAAAAAACAGTTGGTAAACTACTGTATAAACACCCGGTTGCCCAAGCTTTGAACAAACTTCCACTTGATATACGTTCCATCATCCATCCAGCACACTTTAAAGAAAAACTCAGACTTCATTTACTTAACAGCGAAAATTGCCCATGCCGTGCCCCAAATTAACCTCCCCTCTCGCATACCTTTACCAATCCCTCCCCTGTCACTCAAGTCATCAGGCCTGTACTTACTAAACTCTATCAAACCGTTACTGCTGGACAAAAAAAAAAAAAATGATGTATATATGTATATATATTGTTAGTCTGTAAAAACACAATGTGTACAGCCCTTGTGCATGCCTTACTGCTTTGCATATTTAACTTTTTTGTTTAACTGATTTTTTTTTGTCATACGTTTGAGCCAAATGTCCTTTAATTTGTGTCAACAGTCTCTGTATGGAGCTTTTCTCCTCTGGTTTCCACTGAAAATGAGCCACAAGCCCAGCTGGACCAACCCGGTTAACAAATATCAATTAATAAATAAATAAAGATCATCTAGGTCCTTTTGGAGCCTCACCAAAGCTGATGTGGACAGGATAATGTGTTTCCTTTGGACCCTGATGCAGTTGGGGGTACTCCTAGCACTTACCACTTTTGGGCATGGAAGGAATGTCTCTTCCCCTTTGTCTTTAACTGCTCTATTAGAAACTCTGTCCTCTAATCGGAGCCCTTAGATCCATCCCTTGCCTAAGGCAAGTTTACATCAGAGTCAAGGTTGCATTCCTTCTCTATTCCATTAAGTTCTCTGACAAAGTCAGCTCCTGCACAGTTGTAACTTTTTGAGCATCTGAGCCAGACTTCCTGCACTGAGTTCAATAGATTGAGATCAGACTGAACCTTCCACAGCAGATGTCCACTAGAATGTAAGTGTAAGAAGAGGCAATATGATTCTGTCGAGAAATCTCTCACCACTAACATTAATTTAAGTGAAGTAGAGGGTTCCCCAAGACACAACCCTTCCACTTTGAGGACATCTCATTCAGAGAGTTTCTCAAACTTCTTAGGCAGAAAGGGTTTGGTCTTCCCAAGACCTTTTGCCAGTGGAATCCATGTTCCTCGAAGATTTCAGTTTTGACCCATCTACTTATTGCTAATCCTTGCCGAAGAGGTGATGAACCTAATCTGACCTTGCGCATGGAAAGAACCAGATGTAACTGAGCCAATCCCCGAGAAGTTTGATACATTTTTGGTAGCTCCTAAAGAAAGACCCCATTGGAACAAGGGCCCTACAGTAGATTCCATGGTACTGACAGTGGCCACTAAAGGAGCTTGCAGAAGAGAGCTGTTTGTCCATCCACCTAACAAGGAGTGGCCTGCATTGAACAGATTCAGGAAGCATGTTTACACCTCATCTGTATTTTTGGTGATGGCCTGAATCGCTTGGCACATGTTACTCACTCTGAGAATGGCTTGAGAAAGGATATTGCCAAATCTCTCCCAGGACCTTGTCTGCATCTCATATGAAAGCTACTGATTCACAGTTAGCTACTCTCCAGTCTATTTCCAATGCTTCCAAGCACCTTATCTCTAATGATACAGAGAGTCCATCTAAAGCAACCAGTACAGGCGTTTTCATCAAGAGGCATGCCTGTATGCGGCTGTACAATTTTGTGGAACGTTTCAAAATGTCCTTCATCAACACCCCTTAAGATGGATCAGTCTAGTTTTGTTGACTTTAGCACCAAACATTCTCCAGAAGAAGGATGGCAAACTCATTTTTGCCATGGAGATCAAATTCTGTACTCCCCAATGAATGTTTCACCAGAAATCAAAAGGGAGGAAAAATAAATTGGTTTTGGAAATCCATAGGGTTTTCGTCAAGACACTTCTGAGAAACAGCTCCATGAAGCAGAGGTGGAAACTCATAATGGATGTCCAAGAGTCCGAGGTGGTCTGCAAAACCAAGGCTTTAGGGAGTCCTTTCTCAAAGAAGCCTTAACAGTACTCATGAATGCTTGCCTGACTGTCATACATTGGAGGTAGTCAGAGGCACTTATCTCTGCATCCAACAACCTGGATGCTCAGTACTCAAAGACAGATTGGTGCAGATAATAGTAATCAGAGGCCATATCTTACCTTTTCTTACTACCCCATCACTTCAGAAAAGAATTCCCAGTATTCCACTCTCACAAAGGGAAGTAGCTGCTTCAGAAATAAATAAATAGTCATCCATGAGGTCCCTCTAAACCAGAGAGGATCCAGAATTTACTCAAGATTCTCTTTAGTGCCAAAGAAAAACTGAGACCTAAATCCAGTACTGTACTTAAGGTGATTAAACAGGTTTGTAAAACAAACGTAATTCTAGATGGTCATGGTTCAACCCATTCTTCTCCTGCTAAGGAAAGATGACTTGATGTGCTTGATAGAGCTTCAGAGTGCATACTGCCACATGAAGATGGGCAGGTCCTCCAGGAAGTATCTTTGCTCCTGTCTGGGAGCCAGTCATTTCCCTTTGAACTCTCCATAGCCCCATCCCCCTGGGCATTTACCAAGTGCATGGCAGTGGTTGTCAGCTCATCTAGAACTGCAGGGTTTCCAAGAATTCCCATATCTGGAAGACTGACTTGTCACTGTCCCTACCAGTCCTTTATTAATTAAAGCCAAGGACTCCTTCCTCCAACCAAACATGGACTTGGGAATCAAACTGAATTTGAAGTCCAGGTTACACACAGTTCAGTCTTTGGAGCTCGTTGGAGCAACCTTGGACACAAGATCTAAGATAGCAAAGCTTCTCCCTTCAAGACTTTCTTCTCTTCACCAACAAGCTCTAGAATTTCTATCCTACCTGAAGCATTTGGAACTCTTTCTTCACCTTCTAGGCTCATGGCTGCTTTAATCACATTAGTACCACTAGTCAGATTTTACATGCATGTTCTTCACTGGACTTTGGCAGTCCAGTGGTTAATCAGAAAACTGGTGCTAGAGTCTCCACATGTTCCACAGGGGCGTCCATTCATTCTGATTTTCCCCCAAGCCACAGTGATCATGGATACTTCTCAGCTGGGGTGGGGATGGGGGGGGCATCATCTGTGAAGAATAGTCCAAACCACGTGATCGAAGACAAAGGCCAGTCTTCACATCACTGTATTGAAGATGAGAGCAGTCCTCCTTGAACTGCAGGCCTTTTAGGACTCTCTCCCTTTAGTTAAGATTGGCCTTTTAGGACTCTCTCCCTTTAGTTAAGATTTCCATCCACTCAGACAACATAGCAGTCATTTGGTACATCAACAAACAGGGAGGAACCAGATCTTATCTTTTGTGTGGCAAGACCATGAGACTGGCACTGGCCATTATCTTCTCACTGCTTTCTAATTGTATTGCATATCTCAGGGAAACCCAATGTAGTGGCAGAGAAGTTGAGCAAAATCATTCTGCTTCCTCAACTCATTAGTAACTGAGCGGATTTTTAGCTGTTTGTGCTGACCTTATTGGGATCTCTTTGCCTCTTTCCACAACATCAAATGCAACAGGTTCTTTGCTGTAATTCCCCTCGAGGGGGAGTCACTACAGGGTGCTGTAATGCACCCTGGCCCCCAGATCTTATTTACTCTTTCCCCAGATGCCATTGATTTGGAGTTTCATGCAGAAAAAGCGATGAAGGTCATAGTAATCCTTGTAGCCCCATATTGGCTTCGACAAATGTGGATGTTCGTTGTGTTTTCAGTGCTGCAGTCATTACATTTGGGTAGTCTGCTGGCAGGTTTCCCTCAGTCAGCCTGATTAACAAAGTCTTTGGTCCTGCATCGGTTGCTGTCCCTTCTTCCATGACGTCAGGGGTATAAAACATGCAGCCGACGCCATTACATCAGTCTTTCTTGCTGTGCGGTGCCCGAAGCAGAAGCAGTTCGCAAGTGCCGGTCGGCCGACTCCTGAAATTTTCGTTTTCGAGTTTCAGAACCAAAGTCTAAAATTTATAATTAAGTACCCCGTTGGGGAAACTTTTTCTTGCTCCTTACCGATGTCAGTAAAAGTTAAAAATTGCATTACTTGTGGGAAGCAAATACCTCATAAAGATTTTCATTTGTACTGTATTCCTTGCCTAGGCCCTGACCACGACGTACCTTGTTGTCGGTTTTGTGCTCTATTTAATCAGCGCACTATCCGTCGTTGGTACATTTTTGCCTCTAAATATTTCGGTTCTCGATTTAGTTATCCAGAAATGACATCGGTTAGCCATCCGACTACCGGAATTCCGAAAAAATGCAAAGAAAACGAGGCCGTTGAGGTCCAAAACTGCCGACGACGCTTCTCCTAAGCCAGTCAGCAGTTTGCCGGTACTCAGTGAGCCGCTTCCACAGCCCCTGATACCCGCAACTTCTGCCTCGCAGGCCTCTACTGAGACCCATTCGGAGTCTGGTATGCTGCGAGATGCTTCACCTATGGAACCTGCGGATGTCTCTACCTTGGATGGGTCCGGAGCCGCTGTGCAGGCACCGGCTTCTGAGGGTGTATTCAAGCCTACAGACTTGCATATTAAACAACCTCCACCTTCAATACTAAGGCCTAAATCTCTATCTATGTCTAAAAAAAAATGACGCCCAGGCCACATGTTCAGGCCCCTATGCCTAAAACACAAATGATCAAAATGGCTGAAGATCTAATTACTCTAATCAGGAGTAGTCAACCCCCCCCCCCCCCTTCTAAGAGGCCTAGAGATGAGCTTGACTATGAATCTTCTGATCAGGACCGTTTCTGCTGGCTCTTCTAATGACCTGGATTTGTCCATACCTACTTATGAGGATTCTGATGCAGAGGATTCCATTCCCTCTGCTCCCCCCCCCTCCCTTAGGACTTTTCTTTTGGGGAAAGTTTACATACCTTAAGGGAGCATTTCCACTGGGAAAGTCAGGAATTTTCTGAATCTAAAAAGAGGCTTAGGGATTTCCTTCTTCTACCTCAGCATAGGCCTTTGGCTATACCTCTTGTACTAGACATTGTTATTGATGTGTTTTCGGAATCCAGTATGGCCCCTGATTCCCTGCCTCTGGCTCCAAGTAAACCTGACAGATACTACAGGGTTCCTGAGTCCCACAAGTTCCTTTTCAAAAATCTTCTAGTGGACCCAGAAACCATTTCTCAGTGACCCAAGGGCATTAAAGCTTCTATTGCTAAAAATCCTACCCCTTCTGATAGAGACTCCGGGGCACTGGATAGATGGGGTAAAAAGGTTTATATTTCTGCAACCTTGGCAGTCAGGGCTTTAAACTGTCAATTTCATATGCTAAAATATCAACAGCATATCTTGGGACTGCTTAAACAGAAAATGATGATTCCCCAAATGATGTGAACAATCCTACAGAAGAGCCTCTCTGAGACAGATGCCTGGTGTCAGAGCCATGGCTTCAAGCTCAATGCCAAAAAGAGCAGTGTCATCCCCTTTGGTAAAAACTCTGTACCCATGAACTACCACATAGGCAGCAATCTACTTAACACCGAATGCGTGATAAAAGACCTTGGGACCCAGGTGGACAGTAGTCTCTCCTTTAATAGTCACATCGCCACAGTAGTTAGGAAGTCCTTTTACGTGGCACACCTCATCATAAAAGGGTTCTCGTCCAGGAAAAAAGAGGTCATCGTTACCCTCTACTCATCACTCATTAGACCCATTATAGAGTACAACGCCCCTTTTGGAATGTACCTCACAAGACATCTGCAGCAGCTGGAAAGGCCACAGAAGTACCTCAAAAAGAGGATTACTGGACTCAAACAAATGCCCTACACTGACCGCCTCAAAAAAACTCCAGCTTTACTCCGTAGCATATCGCCTACTCAGAGGTGATCTCTGCCTAACATATAAAGCTATGTCAAACCCAGAGCTGTTGGACATGCTACACCTAAAGAAATCCCAATCCCTCCGAGCTACACGCTCTAGGGACCTAAACCTTGTCACCACAATAAACAGGACATGCTGGAGGGATAGATTCCTATCCCAGAGACTTCCCATACTCTGGAACAGGCTACCCATCTATGTCAAGCAAAGTTCTTCATTAGCACTCTTCAAGAAAAATCTTGATGAGTGGATGGGAAATAGGAAATACACCCTGGGGATCACTTCTGTGAATCTGCTCGTCAGTGGCACAGGAAATTAACTTTCTTGGGTGGCGTAAGCCAGGGAACCTTGTTGGCTAGGCTTGCATAGGCCCTTGGGCCGATAGCCTAGTACCTACTTATGAACCTATTTCTGACTGTGTGGAAAATAAAGATTTACAGTATTTTTTGCATTCAGCTGAACAAGTTGGAAAACGTACTTTGCATTGTGGTTTTTGATTCTTTAAAGGTCTCTTGCAGGGCTGCTGTCACTGGGTCTGTGCTTAGAAGGCATGCTTGGCTTAAGGAGCAGTTTCTGCCTGATCATGTTAAAGCAAAATTGTTGGATGCTCCTTTAAATCAGGACCGCCTGTTTGGCAATAAGGCTGAAGAAGTTCTAAAAAAAGATGGAAGATGAAGCTAAATCTATGCAAACTGTGAAAGATTTCTTACAAGTGCAACCTCCAAGATTTAGTAGGCACTGGCCTACTAAGAACTGGTCCTTTCCAGCCAGACCTCCCAACCGTCCTGAATTACTCGGTTTTTACTGAGTTTTGGGGTCCAAATGAAGGGGTGCCACGATTCCCGAATGGCACCCCTTCATTTCCGATTTCTTTGCTTTTGTTTTTTTATTTTTTTTTAATTTTCGCACTGTCGGAGCTGACGTCATCACGTGTGTGATGACGTCAGTTCCATCAGCACTACCAGCCAGTCGGAATTGAGCTCCTTGAGCTCACGTCATCATTTCCGGCTGGCTGCGAGCAGTTGCTGCTGCCGAGAATTTGAAAAGTTGCTTTGCCGCCGTTTTGAACAGAAATGCTTGCGAGAAGGACTTGCATCAAGCTGCTTTCCTCCCATTCATTTTTAATCTGCTGCCTACGAGAGGAAGGGACTTGCTGGGACTATGCTGCCAAATGGTAAAATCTGTTGCCTGCCCGAGCTGCTTTGTGGCTTTGCTTTGCTGCCATTCGTGCTGGACTTAGGTAAGTCCTAAAATTAGAAAATGTTTTCAGAAGTTCTAAGATAGCAGTACCATAATTTAAAAAGTGTCCATAATTTGGGTCATTTTCCCTAATTATATTTTCTTTATCCTTAAATCTGTAGCTCAGAATTGAGACTGTTACTACTTGTGTTCACTAATGTATTCTTTATTTGTGTTATAATTATGTTAGCTAGGTTAGTCCCACTAGGGCAACAACCTCTTTTTCAGGATTGACCTGAGATGGTCCTCATACTAACTAGGGAGATTTAGTCAGAGAACATGGGGGAAGTTGACTTTATTCTTTTTTAGATAAGTGGTGTGGGATCTTTTACAATCACTTGAACTGCCACCAGCTCAGGCAGTGGAGCTGCCAAAACTAGGATTTTGCTGTCTGTGAAGAGTGTGGTTAGGGCTGATATAACTCCCGAAGTGCAACCAATATTTTATAACTCGAGTTTTAATGTGGAAAGCCTAGTAAACTCTGAGATGCATTTCAGGTGCATGATTTAAAATTTACTTTTAAAATCTGTATTAGATATCAACAGTAAAGCAAAAAACGTTGGAATGTTTTGAAGTATAGAGGTATAAAAGAGCTTTACCTAGTAGTAAGAAAATGGAAAATGCACCTTGATCACAAGAAGTCTAATCTTTAGGCAGTATCTTTAGTAGAACTCTCATTAGTTCATGTTACATTATTTAAACTGATTTGTCTGCTTCTAAGGCTAACAATGTAGTAAGACATATAACATTTGTGATACAAAAAAGCAGGAAGTAATGTTTTAATTTGTAATAAGTAGTGGTAATAGGTAACCTGCTATGTTCTATGCCACAAACACTGGAAGTGCTACTGTCAGCAATGTGAAAGCTGAAAGGTATGCTTTATATAATGTAGTTCCTGTCAAGTGTGATAAAAACTACATCTAGGATAATTCCGCCTGAGTTAGCTCTGCGCCACTGTGTTACAACCAACCTAGTAAAATGTGATAAATATTTAGAAATGCTCAGACATGGAATGTGAAGGCTTTGTGAATGAAAATGCAGATTTATATACAGGAAGTCCAAGATTACCATTTCTTAGAATATTCCCTTTTCTCAATGGCATGGCAGTCTTGGAGGTATGTGTGCGCGCCTTTGTGAAAATGCCCCAATGTAATACACCTGGTGGCTAGAGGTATTTAGGCTCAAACCCTGTACCATTGGTACAGGGTAAAAAGAGCCTAAAGTCCCTAGCCACCACCATTTCTTAGCTTTGCCACATGTTTTTTGTGCTAAGAGTTGAGAGCTATGGTGACAACAGAATTTATATTCCCCCATTATTGCCTTTGTTTGTCCAGGTTTTATGGTGAGTGAGAACTTAGTCAGTTGTATTTACTATTCCCCCATTATTGGCTCAGTCTTCCTATTGTTTAAATTGCTGATTTAGCATAGTGGTATGTTGCACTGACTGTAGTGTATAGTGTTCTGGGTTCAAGACTTGCCAGTAACATGCATGGTGATAAAACAACATTTTATTCTAGCAACTTTCAGAATTATACAAGCAATGTTTAAAATGTGTCCCTGGTTTTTGACCTTTTGCCCCCCCCCCCAAAAAAAAAAACAAAAAAAACCCCTAAAATTGAAAATAAGTGCGAGAAGCTGTGCAAGATGCCTGTGGCTTGCACTGCTGTTGTCATTCTGTTTATAGTTGGGTGTGGAAGTAGACTTTTATGATATAAATGTTCTGAATTGGGCAGTTTTGTAATTATTGGTTCATGCATTTTCTTTCATTGCCTACAGTACAGCCTACTGGAAAAATGTTCATTCAAACAATACATTTAAAACGTGGTCTGTCTAACATGTGTGCTGTTTTATACAAGGAATATAACTTAATAAAGTCAGGTGCATCAAAGAAAAGAACACATGTATGTTTCTTGTTTGTGTGCAAGGGGCCAATGATTTGAAAACAGCCCAACGGTAATCTTTATCAACCACTGGCCAGATGCATTTTCTTTGGATGTGGTGCCAGTTTCAATGAATGTGAGTTTCAAGGGCAGAGAAGTTTTATTGCAATGTCTATTTTCATTGTGAGACAGTATTGCTTTGTTTATCAGATGTCTGTTACTGTTTGTGCATTGATGTACCTCAAAATATAAAAATAAAATCCAAATAATCATTGTAGAAGTAAAGCAGTATGCACACATTAGTGTTTATGGTAAATGGGGCGAAATAGCCAAGTAACGGGACATTGGAATGGCTGCAGGGGGGCTCTGGTGCCATATTTTGGTTGTCTGTTCTTCAGTTTGTGTTCGAAAGTTGGTATCCCACAATTCCATTGGAGTGGGTGGGGTTACGTAATTATGTATGCAAATTAGATGTTAATCAGTGTACAGATTTGTACCTATTTTTCATGGCCCTTGTCCAGATTTTTGATGTTTCCAGGTTGAGAGGTATGTTTCCAGCTCCTTCCAGATCCACTCAAGCCAAACCCAGACGCACCAAAAGCAACAGGTTTCAGTCCCAAGGGACTCTCGGAACTAAGCAATGAGGTGCTTCCACTTCCAAATCTGGAAATAACAAGACACCCCCCTATGGTAAACCGTCTCAGTGACTTTCCTTTAAAATTACCAAGCACTTACATTTCAGCCGCCCCTTTGGGGGGAGTGCTCTTCATGCAAAAAACTGGGAGCTTATAACCCGGGACATATGGGTTTTAAATAGTGTCCCAGGGATACAGATTTCATTTCCAAATGTTGCCAACACCAAACGGGTGGCCAGACCTGCCCCCAAATGCAGAGGCTCAGAAACAAGTACTTTCCCTCTTAAACATGGGGGCTATTCAACCGGTACTAGAAGAGGAAAAGGGACGAGGTTTCTATTCCAGACTTTTCCTGGTACCCAGAAAAGACAAATCATGGCATCCAATTCTGGACTTGTCTACTCTAAACACCTTTCTGGACGTTCCAAAATTCAAGATGCTGATTCTTCACCAGTTACTTCCTATGGTAGGCAAGGATGCCTGGTTGTCAACTCTAGATTTAAAAGAAGCTTACCTGCATATCCCAGTCAGGGAATCTTGCAGAAGATACCTATGCTTCAAA
Source organism: Protopterus annectens (assembly GCF_019279795.1). Classification (NCBI taxonomy): domain Eukaryota; kingdom Metazoa; phylum Chordata; order Ceratodontiformes; family Protopteridae; genus Protopterus; species Protopterus annectens. The sequence goes on from NC_056733.1 coordinate 1,402,633,053, forward strand.
GCAGGCTACTTGAGTTATCAGTTCTCTGCACTGCCCTTTGGCTTGTCTGCTGCACCCAGGGTATTCACAAAGTGCCTGGCTCCAGTAATTGCATTTTGCAGGCAAAGAAATATTCAAATATATCCATACCTGGACGATTGTCTAATTCAGGCAGAAAACCAGGCCATACTTATAAATCGTCTGGCGTTTGTAAAAGGTTCTAACTTGTCTAGGGTACACCATAAACGAAAAGAAATCACAACAGGTACCCTCTCAACAGATTACACTTTTGGGTGCAAGCTTGAATACAACTGCCCGGATGGCTTTCCTCATGCCAGAAAAGCAAATTAATTTGGTAACTTACTTTCAAACAGGTGGCCACAAACACCGTGCTATATCTGCAAGACAAATACTGCAAACCTTCGGGTTCATGGCCTCCTGCATTCTTCTAATTCCATATGCGAGACTGTATATGAGGAAACTTCAGTTGTACTTAAAAAGATTATGGAGTCAACATTGTCACAGCCTGGAAACAATGATTCCTATCATACCTTGCCTACGCCTAGAGTTCCTATTGTGGGCAGAGGCCTGCCACCAAAACAAGGGAATGCCATTCACACTACCCCCTGCTGCCCAAACCCTAACTACAGACACTTCAGACTATGCATAGGGGGCTCATCTGGCAGGGAAGTGTATTCAGGGCAAATGGAGCCCAAATCAAATGCACCTACATATCAATCAAAAAGAAATGTTAGCTGTACAGAATGCTCGGACAGCCTTCAAGGACTACATTCATCCAGGACAACTAAACACGAATATCATAGTACAGTTGTGTACACTTACCATAAATGTAGATGTTAGAGTGTATTCACTGTTGCAGTCCTGGTTACCCTCCCTCCAGCCCCCTGTTTTTCTCTTACTATATCTCTACTTTCATTTACTATACTTAAAAGCCTTTTTGGTGTATTTGCTTTTGGTTGGAGGTATATTTTTTGTGTTTTTAATTTTATTTTGCTCCCCATTTGGGGGGCACCTGACATCTGGGGCAAGAAAAACTGATGTAATGGCATTGGCTGCATGTTTAATACCCCTGACGACCTGACGTCAAGGAAGAGGGGACAGCAACCGATGCAGGACCCAAGACTTTGTTAATCTGGCTGACTGAGGGCAACCTGCCAGCAGATTACCCAAATGTAATGACTGCAACAGTGAATACACTCGAACATCTACATTTATGTTAAGTGTACACATCTGTACTTTTCCCTTCCTCTGGCCTCATTTAATTCACTCACCTTGGGTACTCGGCTCGGATCCCGGATTACTTTCTCACCCATCAGGGCTGCCTCACCCAAACATTCAGTCACTCAAATTGACTGCATGTTTTTTTCCAATTACAGCAATGGTTTGACAGTTCTGGTTGTTACCCCCAAGTTTAGGAAAAGTAAATGGAAAAGGTTTTCTTTGGAGAAAAATACTGATTATTTTTCAGCACCTCTTCCATCTGTCTTAGACTTCCTTGCACATCTCTTTTAAGGTGGTGCCAGCTATTCCACTAGTGAAGTACATTTAGCTGCAATTTCTTCTTTACTCAAAGGGGAAAATCACACACCCCATAGCTTTCCTTAGATTATTGAAGGCTTTCCTTTGAAGTACATTTCTACTTTGTCCTCCTTTTAGAGATCCATTTCCTCCGTGGGATATTACCATTGTTTTGCAGATGTTGACCGGCCTTACCTTTGAATGTGCTGCAAAATGTGATTGGAAGTTTTTATCCTGGAAGACCTTTTTTGGTGGCTATCGTTTCTGCCAGGAGCATTTCTGAACTTGTACTCATTATCCTCAAAATCTCCATACCTAATTTTTCATAAGGACAGAGGGTCTCTGAGAACCAGCGCTTTTTTTCTCCCCAAGGTGGGTTCTGAGTTTTTTATTAATCAGTCCATAAATCTTGCAGTTTCTTTTCAAATTTGCAAACAAGGGTGAATGTACTTTACATTTACTAGACATTCATTGTTTATTATATTTTTACTTACATCTGAAAAAAAACTCTCTCAAAAAATCTGATAAGTTATTTCTGTCCTTTTCCACTGCTAAATTAGGACACTCAGTATCCACACTCACTGTATCACTCAAGCTAACTCTCTGCATTTCTTTCGTTTATCAAGAAGAGGGAATTCCTCCCTACACCTCCGAAAGGTCATTTTACTAGCTCTGTAGCCTCATCTACAGCCTTTTTCTCCAGTGTTCCAGTCGATGACATGTGCTTGCAGGTACCTGGTCTAAGGTTGAAACTTTCATCTCTCATTACATTTTGGATATGCAGGTCAACTTGGTTCAGATGTGCTCAAGAATATCCTTCCATGAGGCTATCCAAGTATTAAAGTAGCAAGGGACTCTGTCACTTCCATTGAGAAATGGACAGAAAAGACCACATTAGATATTAAAGTTATGTATTCACCATAAAGATAGATCTGCGTTGTCTGTTTCTGTCCTTCCCACAACTATTCTCCCACCATCTCCCTCCTTAGTTTGTAAAAGTTTAGTTTGTTTCCAGTATACCATTTTTGAGATGGATCTAGCTGACCTTGCTATGGCTCCTGAAGGGTCCTGTATTTCTCTGCCTTTCCTTATGCACGTTATCAATATTTAAGTTAGCTGCACTCTTGGGTTACTCACATCTGTAGCTACAATTTCCAATTCCTTTTTGGGTGGGCAAAGTTGATATGAGGTCACTTGTTCTTCTTTTACAGGTTATGGTTGGGTATAGGAGCATGAGCACCAGATACAAAGCTTGGAAGTGGCCATAGTGAGCTTAGAGACCCATGCACTAAGGAAAGAACAGAAACTGACAACACAGATCTGTCATTATGCGGAGTACATTACTTTCAATGTTGTGTAGTCCTGTCTCGCCTTCATTCTTACATATGGGTTCAGAGCCGATCCTCTGGTCTGACTTGGCCGATTACAAAGCTCAACGTCTCTTAGTTGGCTCGTGGCAAGGTAGGTATCCCACAGTGCACTAATAAGAATCCCCAGATCTCATTTGCCACGTCCAAGAGTTCAGAAGTGCTTCTTGCTTGGCCGTGGCTAAGTTGCATATTTTTCATTATTATCATAGCTCTTATTGATATTTCTGCTTATAAGATAGCTTAGTTTACATAGTTTTAGTAATAGTTTTTCATAGGTAGATAATAGTGTGTTTTTTGCTAATTTTTCCGTAGTTATTGCTGACTAATTGTTGGCCGTCATAGGCCCATTTTTGTTTTCTGAGTGGTATCCTTTCTCTGTGCTAGTTTGACTTAGTTTTCCTATTTAGCGTAGGTCCGCGTTTGTGTTAGGACCTTGTTTTTCCAGTTTTCAATAGAATAGTATATTGTGTGCCGTGTCGTTTACTATTATTGGCTAGTTTTTTGCCTGCTGGTTAAATTTACAATTTATGGTATTTTTCTGACTTGGCTTCTTTCCTGTTTCCCATCAGCTAGGTCCGTTTAAGTTAGAGGACCTGGTGTTTTTTCCTCAACAGGGCTAGGCTCGTTTAAGTTATTGGGCGGCCCAGTGGTGCAGCGGTTAACATTGTCACCTCACAGCAAGAGGTTCTCCGGTTCTATTCTCGGCTGGGGTGCCTTCTGTGTGGAGTTTGCATGTTCTCCCTGTGTTTGTGTGGGTTTCCTCCAGGTACTCCGGTTTCCTCCCACATTCCAAAGACATGCATCTGGAGCATTTCTCTCTGGGCCTCCGCTGAAAACAGGCTCTGTGGAACCTAGTCGGACTTTCCCGGTCAACAAATGTTAAATAAATAAAAATAAAATAAAGTTAGAGGGCCTAGTCCTCTGTTGTTTTCTCCTCTGTGTGAGTTATCCTGCTGGGCTAGGCCCATTTAAGGACCTAGCCTTCGGTTGTGTTTGTGTGTAGTTTTCTTACAGGGTGAGTCCCGTTTAAGTTAGAGAACCTTGTCCTCTTTTCTGTCTTTATAGAAGTTCTGTTTGTACTAAGCATGTCGAAGGAGTCCAGAGATCATAAACCTTCGGGTTTTAAAGAGTGCCTTAAGTGCTCACAAAAAATGTCAATTACTGATGGGCATAGTAATTGCGTTTACTGCCTCGGAGCCATTCATCTACAGGGAACTTATTCTTTCTGTCACTCCTTCAGCTCCAGAAGAAAGGAAGAAGAAATTAATACTGAAAGGTCTCCTTAAGCCTTCTTTTCGAGGAGGACTTAGCCATTTCTTCATCATTTTCCAAGTCTCCCTCCTCAAAGAAAGAGAAATTCAAGTCGGCAAAAAGACATTCTCCTGCACAGACTGTTTTGTCTGGACCTCCTCAGAAAACATTAAAATTGGATAAGCCTTCTACCTCTTCAGCTCCACTGTCCTCAGAGCTACTCGAGGTTATCCATGTTGACACTGCAGTGTCGGCCCCAAGTCTTTCGAAGCTGATTACTGAGAAATTGCATCAGAGCCGGTCTAGAGAGCTATTGCTGGTCTCCCCAACTTTACTATCTCCCATATTACTGAAATCTAGGTAGACTACCCTGTTATCCAGATCCTCCAAGAGCCTTTCAGAAGATGATGTAGAGAGTAGTGCTTTTGAAGTCGTCTGCTTTACCAGAATTGTTGCTGGCTCCAATCCAGTCAGTTCTGGAGCCGTCTAAGACCATTCTCCCTGTTGCTGTTTCTCCATCGAGCCGTGTTGGTCCTTCGGAGCCGGAGTTTTCGGTGCCACCTGTTGTGGAACCCTCTGCTCCAGCACCCCTTGTGGCTGTCTCAGAGCAGAGTTCTGCTCCGACACCTTCGACACCGTCCTTTGTGTCTAGGAGCCGAAGCTCACCAGTCGTTCCCAACAGGGACGCTTTGAACCGAACCTCCTCTGTGCCGAGCCTACCTCTCGGTGCGTCGGATAGGTTGAGCTCGGACCATCTATCCTTCTTGGAGCTGATCGCTTTGGAGCCAAGGACTATCTCCGTTTCCTCAGAACCGTGGCTGTCCACGGAGCCAGAGAGATCTGCATTCGAGATGATGAGGGGCATGCTGTCTCGGTCATCAGCTCTGCACAAGGGTACCGATACTCTTCCCCCTCAAGTACTGACCTCTGTCTCGGCACTTTCTCTCTCTCTCGACAGTAGAGACCTGCAGCCTCAGGAGCCCCTGTTGGGTGGCCCCCAGTCTTCCAAGACCTCCCCAGAATACCCTTCTGAGGAGCCCCCTTGGAAGAGAACATGCAAGAGGAAGCATGTAGACTCCCCGGATGACACCTTTACCTCAGACACTGACCTCAAGGAGTCAGAAGGGTCCCCCAGGTCATCTTCTGATATCTCCTTTGTAGATATCTTGGAGATCCTAAAGCAGAGAGGTGGCTGGCCCACTAGTCACCCCTTCTGAGGAGGAGTCCATGTACCTGAAGGCTTTTGTGTCTCAACCTTCAGCCTCTTGGGTGTCTCCACCTTTTGATGAGCTCCTGGACCTAGTTAGTCACAAGGTGTGGGAAACTCCTGATGCTGTGGAACCAGTCCCCAGAAGACCCAAAAAATTTCTCTCTGCCCCCAAAGAGAAAGAGTTCTTGACCAAAGGTGTGCCTGTAGATGCCATGGTGGTGGCAGTAGCCACAAAGAAGGAACTAGCGGAGACTTCTACATCTGTCCCCACCAAACAAGGAGTCTCGAACGATGGATAGATACAGGAAGCATAGCTTCTCTTCAGAGGCTTTTACTCTCAGATCGCTGAATTACCTCACACATTTTACTAGGCTTCAAAGAGATCTCCTAAAGGAGCTAGGAGATGCTTTCCAAGGTACATCAACTGAAGGAGTCCCTGAGAAAGTTTACTGCTCAGTTGTCCACCTTTAAACTCCATTGCCAACTCCTCAATGAGGCTGATCTCCTATGCAGCAGATGGAGCGATTAGGGCAGCGGTTTCAGGGGTTTCCCTTAGGAGACAGTCCGGGATGCGCTTCTGCAATTTTGCAGAGCCCTTCAAATCTCCTTTTACCAACGCCCCCTTCAACGGTTCCTCTTTGTTTGGACCAAAGGTAAAAGATACACTCGCCAGGTATGGACCAAAGGTAAAAGATACACTCGCCAGGTATGAACAGGAAGAGAAAACTCTCTCTGCTGTGGGAGTTCGTTTTACCGTCCCTTCTAGACCATACCCCAAGGGTCAGAGAGGCGGAAAAATGTGTTTCAAGAAATCCCAGAGATTTTTCCTGGACGCACAGGTGATTTCTCCTTCAGAGGCGGGGGGGGGGTCCTCAAAAACAGGGTGGCTGCGATTCCTTTTGTGGCCATCCCTATCAGCGCTCCTGATGTGGGGCCCAGCTGTGCTTCTCTGGAGCAAGTCGGGGGTCGCTTTTCGTTGTAACCAGTAGCCTGGCTCAACATCACCCAAGACAAGTGGGTACAAAGAATAATCACCAGATGGTACTCCATATCCTTCTTTCTTCCACCCCACACCCCCAAGAAGATCCCAGATGTTCCACCCAATCACAGGGATCAAGCAACCATAGAAGTTCAAAAGTTGCTTTCAAAGAGAGTCATCCAAACCATCCCCACAGACCAGATAGGGTTCGGAACTTACTCCAGATTCGTTTTAGTGACAAAACTAACAAGGGACTGCAAGCCCATTTTGGACCTCAGCAAACTAAATGAATCAGTCATTACCAATTTCGTGCTCTGCCCTTTGGTCTCACCACAGCCCCCAGGGTGTTAACCAAATGCATGGCGGTAGTGACAGCTCATTTGAGATGTCTTGGATTCCAAGTCTTTCCGTACCTGGACGACTGGCTCCTGACCGCCACCACCAGGCACCTACTCCTACAAGCCAGGGATTCGACCATCCAGCTCTGTACCCAGCCAGGAATTACGATAAATTGGGAAAAGTCTGCCTTGTCGCCCTCTCAATTTGTGACTTTTATAGGTGCAGAAATAGACACAATCGCCATGATGGCTCATTGTCCTGCAGACAGAATTCAAAACCTCAGATATACAGCTTACTTCCTCAACAAAAAGTCAAGGCCAAGACTGTGCTGAAACTTTTAGGGACCATGGCTTCTACCATAACTCTAGTTCCACTAGCCAGATTGCATATGCAAATTCTTCAGTGGCTACTTTTTTCCCAGTGGTCTCTCCAACAGCTGCCTCTTTCTCATCGTATTCTCATAGCGGAATCTTGCAAAAAGGACCTTCGTTGGTGGATTCAGCCCGATCCAACTGATGACAGGAACCATCCATCCTTCCTCGCCAACCCATTGCTACTGTGACCACGGATGCCTCCCAGGTAGGGTGGGGGGCATTATCTAGACAGGACTGTCCAAGGCACATGGCATGGTCATGAGGCTCACTTGCATATCAATGTCCTAGAGATGAGAGCAGTGCTACTAGCATTGCAAGCACTTCACGACTTTCTTCCTCTAGGGACGATAGCAATCCAATTGGACAGTATGTCAGTGGTATGTTATCTAAACAAGCAAGGAGGAACCAGATCTTACCCCCTTTATCGAGAGGCTCTTCGTGTTTGGCAGTGGGTGATATCTTCCCAGCACTTTCTAGTAGCAACGCATTTCCCGGGGACAACTAGTGTGATAGCCAACAAGCTCAGCAGGGCAATCTTGATGCCACATGAGTGGTCCCTGAATCAGGAAGTAGCGGAACAGATTTTCCGCAAATGGGGACAGCCTTGTTGCGATCTGTTTGCCAGTCCAATCAACGTCAAATGCAGCAGCTACTTTTCCCTTATCCCCCTTTGGGGGAGTCACTGAGAGACGCACTTGTTCACAGTTGGCCTGTGAGACTTCTGTATGCATTTCCCCCCTTTCTGCTCATATCGAAAGTGATCCAGAAAGCAAAGTCCTTGGGAAGCAAAATGATTCTGATCACTCCTTACTGGCCTCGTCAAGTTTGGTTCCCCTTTCTCGGACTTCATCTCCTAGGCTATCCATGGACTCTGGACCCAGTTCCAGACCTCTTGACACACGTCAGGTTCCCTTCACCCCTGCCTCCACATCCTCAACTTGACTGCGTGGCTGCTCCACTTCCATCCCTAGTCAGGCTTCATGATTTTTCACCTGCAGTGACCCGTATCGTCACATCATCCCACAAACCTTCCACAAGGAATTTATATGCTAGCAAATGGAGAAGATTTTCTATCTGGGCAAAAGAGAAAAATGTAGATCCTTACACAGCGTCCATCCCCTTGGTGTTAGAATTCCTAACCAAACTTTTCCATCAGGGATCAGCTTCTGCTACAATTAAAGTTCAACTGGCAGCGATAACCAATTTTTATTTGGGACAGCATGAGCCTAATCTGATGGTTCACAGATTGTGTAAAACTTTCCTTAAAGGCACTACCTTACTGAGACCTCCCTTTCAGGAACTTGCATCTCCCTGGGATCTAAATTTCATTCTGTGCAAACTTACTTCCCCACCTTTTGAACCCGTGCATTTGTGTGAACTGAAGTTTCTGTCTTGGAAGACCATTTTTCTAGTAGCTATTACATCCGCTAGAAGGGTGTTTGAGTTGCAAGCACTGTCAGTCAAAACTCCTTACTTGATTTTTCATAGAGACAGAGTTTCCCTTCGTACAAACCCCTCCTTCATCCCCGAAGTTTGCTCTCAGTCCAATTTCAACCAAACTATCAACTGCCTGTATTTTTTCCTACTCATTCAAACAGTGCAGAGTATAAATGTCATCAACTTGATGTCCACAGACCGTTACGGTTCTACCTACATAGAACTAAGGAATTTAGAAAATCAGACCAATTGTTTGTATCCTTTTCTGAAACCAGGATAGGTTTGCCAGTCTCTAAAGTAGCTCTTATCTAATTGGATTTCCAACTGTATCTCTTTTATCTACTCTTCCAATGGAAAGAACCTTCCATTTTAAATTAAGGCTCATTCCACAAGATCCCTATCCACATCTGCTGCCTTTAAAGCCAGAGTTCCAGTTGACAGTATTTGTGCAGCAGCAACTTGGGCTACCCCTCATTCCTTTATTACTCCATTACAAATTGGATTTTACCACAAGGGGTAGAGCCTCCTTTGGTTACATGCTTTTTAGGAGTATATTCCTGTGAGCCACCTGAGAAAATGGTGCTAGGGATGCTGTCCCATATGTAAGAATGAAGGCGAGATAAAGAAGTTATGTACTCACCATAATGTTCCATATTTGTAGTCCATCTCGCCCTTCATTCTTACGAACCCACCCACCTACCCGCGTCCATGTATCCTTGGGGGATCTGGAGATAGGATAGTATTGCCTTTGGTAGGGTGGAGACCTTTCATCTTTGTCATTCCTTGTGGATAACTTTTCTATCACTGTTGTAGTCAGCAGCAAACAAGATCTGGGGATTCTTACTAGTGCACTATGGGATACCTACCTTGCCACGAGCTAACTAAGAGACTTTGAGCTTTGTAATCGGCCGAGTCGGAGCGGAGGATCGGCTCCAAACCCATATGTAAGAATGAAGGGCAAGATGGACTACAAGCATGGAATGTTATGGTGAGTACATAACTTCATTTTTTCATTCTTTTGAGCATTTTTCTCCAGTTTTTGCTTTTGCTATTCTCTTTGCCTGTTTTGTCTTGACACGTGCTTGGAGCCCCTTACTCTGTTTTTCTTTGCATGATAAATTTTTCTTACCAAACTGTATTTTCTCTTTTCTTAGATGTTCATCTGTTGTCACCTTCCCAATCACCTCCTATATGTTCTTTTTTTGGGGGGGGGGGCAAATTGGAATTCATTTTAAACTGCCAGTTTTTTGGAAAGGGTTCATGTTTGCCCTTACGAAACAAACTATGTGCAATGAAACTCCGTGAAAACAAGAAAAAGCTCCGTGAAACAGGCTCAAACACAAAAATACTGAAAGTAGTCCAATGGTTTAATAAAGCGCTTTTCGTCACCTTCAATAAGGCAACTTCTTCAGATTACATTTCTAAAAAACAAGTTCCATTTTAAATAGCATAAGTGATCACATGATCAAGCTCAAGAGAAAAAATATTACTACACAACAAATAGTGCATATATAAAACTTTCAACAAACTTTAAAATACTTTGTAAAATATCAAAACAAATAAATTCCGTACCACTCCAACAGCGAATGTCATCTCCTAATATTAAAACCATATTGTAACAAAAATTTGTTATAAAAAAGTTTTTTTCTGTAAAAGCTAATATGTATCATTTATGTAATAAACAAAAATGTATCTACTCAAACTTTTTAATTTTAGCAGACACATTATGTTACAAAACTCGTTAAGGCTAGGTTCAACAAATGCATTTAATCTAATTTGCCATGCAAGTTCACGCTCTTCTAAGAGCAAGTTTGTAGGGCCACCATGAATATCTTGCTGTATTTGATCTATGGCCCTAAAGTAAATTTATGTCCTTCATTTAACATACTGTGTTTAGCAAGAGCATTGTCCATTTTGTTGGTGCCTATTGCATAAATGTGTTCGTAAATTCTATCTCAGAGCCTTTGCTCCATTTTTCCTATGTAGAATGCTTTGCAAGATGTACACATAGCAACATAAACAACCATTTTAGAATTGCAATGCAATTTGTGTTTTAGTTTATATTTTCTTTCATTGATGGCAAATGTTATGACTGTAGCTATAAACTTACACATGCTGCAACAGCCACAAATGGACATGCCATCAAATCTATGGGCACCCTCATTCTTTTTTGTCTTAAGCATACTTTTTAAATTCATTCCTCTCCTAAAGACGATGTTTGGGACAGTACCCAATTTGTCTGGTAGTGTTTTGTCCTGTTTAATAAGTTCCCAATTCTTGTATAAAATAACCCTAATTAAACTGTCCGTACTGAATGTGGTAATAAAACTACACTCAAATGTGTTGGTCACGTTGTTGCTCATTGCCTTATTGCATTCTAAGTCAAATATATCGTCACTGGATGTCATCCCCCCAGATGCGCTCAGTCGTCTCCTCAAGTTCACTTACAACTTCTCTTCTGTCTAAAATAGGGATAATTGTCCCATTAATTCTTTTAAAATAAACTTCATTAAAAGTTGTTTCAATAAGAGACTGGGGGTACCCTCTTTGTTGGAATATTCCACTAAGTACGTTACATTCTTCTAAGAATTCAGTTTCAAGTGAAACCATTCTAGCGGCCCTTATCAGTTGGCCCTTTATTATTGAACACTTCTGTGACAATGGATGGGAGCTAGTAAAGTGCAATAATGAGTTGCAGTATGTGTCTTTTCTAAATATCCTTGAGATATATTTATTATTTACAAAATCTTTGGATAATCTGACATCCAAATAGTCAATGCAGGACAATTAAAAATTAAATGTAAATTTAAGAAAATCAGTTGTGTTGTTTAAATACTCAACCAAATTTTTTGCTAAGTCTACATCACCTCGGTACAAAATAAAAATATCATTGAGGAAACGTGTGTAGTATATAATATTTGTCATGTGGAAAGCATTGTTAAACACAAAATGTTTTTCCCAATATACCATAACAATGTTGGCAAAACTCCCACCGCAGGGTGAGTCCATGGCTACACCCCGCTTCTGTAAGTACAACTCATTTTGGAATGAAAAATAATTATTGGTGAGAATAATGTCCAACAACACTTCCACAAGATAAATTTCCTGTCCAGATGCTCCCTTACTATAAAGGAATAAACGTACCCATTCAGTACCCTCTGTGTGTGGGATTGACGTATACAGTTCTTTAACGTCAATTGTTAAAAAGTTGTTGGCAACATCAAAGTCCAGACTATTCATATTGTGTAAGAAAGCCCAAGAGTCTTTACAGACTTGTGGTTCAGATGTTAAATACTTTTTCAAGATGCTGTCAACCACTTTAGCACAAGGGTGTGTTATAGAACCATGGCCATCTATCAGTGGCCTCGTAGGTGGATTGTTCAAGTCCTTATGGATTTTCGGAATTGCAAATAATGTAGGGATTTTTGGCCATGACATGATCATATAATTGTGTAGATTGACATCAATTTTAAATTCTATAAACAAATCATTTATATAGGCTTTAATACGAGTATAGGCTGTATTCACTTCGTTAATTGATGCCTTAGTATAGGCATTGCTACTTAATAACACCTGTACTCTTTCTGAATAATCAGTTATGTCAAATATGGCCAAGCCTCCCCCCTTGTCTGGCTTAATCACTCTAGCTTTCATTGACTTCAGTGTTTGTAATGCCAAAGATTCTTCCCGTGTAGTGTTTACTTCAACCATTCTACTATTAAAAATATTCCTTTGGTCATTAGCAAAGTAATCTTGGATCTAATTCCATTATAGTTTCAAAGGTATTTAACATTGGGTGTAATGGAGAGTTAAAAACACTCTGAACCCTAAATAGGGAACCTGTTCCACCAACATTACCAAACAAAGTTGTCAAATTTAGTTTTTTTACAAACAACTTCAAGTCTTTAATGGTTTGCACAATGTCCAGATGTCGACTAGGGGCAAAAGTATTTCCCTTAGCTAACAGTTCAGTTAAGACAGGGTAAATTTCAATCGATGAATAGTTGAAAATCACCAGACTTGTTCTTTAAAATAGCAACCCCGTGTTGCAGGTCGTGTGTTATCTCCTGCGTTTTTTGTAGGTACGCGGTTTGTTTTTTTGAGGGTAGTTATTACATTTTTTAGGGATAGCACCTGGATGGACAAAGTTCCGGGAATTTAATTTATTTAAGTTATTGTCATTTGAAACTGTCCTGTTTATTATTTGATCCTTTATTGTTGTTAGAATGAAGCCGCTCGCTTCGTCTAACCTGTTCTTGTTCGGTGTCAGATACTGAGGATGCTGCTGTTGCAGTAGTGTTGCTAATATTAGAATCATTCCTTCTATTGTTTGCCCTTGCTCAGCTTAGCAGAATACCGGAAGCACCTCTACACAGAAATGTTGTATATCAACAAAACCATTTAGAAAAGATCAGCGTTTGGCTACAATTTTAGCAGGTTCTCCCCATAGACACGAGAAGCATGCCAGAGCTTTGCTCATCTTTCCAAAAGTCCCTTTTGTTGTATTTTTCTGTAACGCCATTTAATGGTGTGTGTGTTTGTGTGTGTGTGTGTGTGTGTACATACATACATACATACATACATACATATATTTATTATGTGGCAGCTTTGTCTTTCCTGAGCACCTTCGCAAGGCAGTACAGTAGAAGCCTGTGGTTGTACCCATGTCTTTAGAATCTGCTGTCATCTGGGCTGTTTTTCCCCAAATGTGGCAGCCCAAGACTCTTATCAGCAGGGCATCCATCATGCTGATTACCAAAGAAGGAACTTACTTTTGTCACCTCCAGAAATTATGCACCTGATCTAATGATAGATCTTTGGTGACATACTCTTCCCTCTCAACCACCTGATGTTTCAGTTCCTCTTTACTATTTTCTTTTTCTTCGTTCTTAAGTTTGGTTTGAATGCAGAAGAGGGAGAGAGAGAGATTGTGCATAATGGGAAATGGAGGAGGTGAATAAAGACCTAGTCAAGTTTCCTAGCAGTTACCAGAGGTGGACCATGTCCTGTTTGCAGAGGTACACTACAGATTTTGATAAATGCTTGATTTTCATTTATACTTTAGAACTTTTTAAGATTTTCCAGGGTTGAACGGCATACTTGCATGAATTTAAGTATTCTCGTCTGGAATACTAGATAATGTAAGCTAAATTATGTCCTTTTAAGGCATCTGTAAAGTCTAAGATTCTAAGGCTGCAAATCATAGCAAGGATGCAATGAATATTATTGTGTTTTAGTGACATTGTTGAACTGGCAGTCATCTGTATTGCCTGTAGGTGCATATGCCATGTGTGTAAATATAGCTGGCTTCTTATTCAGGATTCATTTATTTGTCTTGAGCCCTCGGAGTGCCAAGAATGGGTGCTTGACTGTGACCCCCAACTGTATTAGTTGGATAAACAGGGAGTGAATGAATGTCTTAATATTTGGCTATTTTATAAATAAAACTGGTTAATTGTGCTAGTGTAATTTTAAAATTGTTACACTGACACAGCAGTTAGCACCACCATTTTACACTTTCAGGTTCTCTTCATTTGTACATGACTTGTTTGACTTATCTGTACATTTCATGTTTCTGTGAGTTTTTTCTTGTGCTTGGGTTTCCATCCACCTACAAGAAATGACAAAGGTGAATTGTCGAGCTTTTAAATTGCTGGTAAAGATTTTGTGTGTTTGTGCAGCCTGAGAAAAACTTTAGTCCTGTACAGAATTGTTTATTAATGCCTTTTGCTCAGTGAGTGCCCAAATAACCTTCCTACTTTCTAGTGGCCCCGAACTGGATAAATGAAAGTATCCAAGAACAAAGTGATGGTTTTGCTGCTTTATTTGCTGAAATGTACTCGACTTTGTATTTCTCTTTGTACTTGATAAGCAGAATCTGCAGTTTATTCTGTGGTTGCCGCAGTGTGGAAATGCTCGGCTAGCCCCACCACCACCTTCTAGAATGACTCTTAAAATGTGGCTGTTGATGAGATTCCCATTCTTTCTTGAATACTTTTGATTTTAATATATGAAATGTTTTACAATAATAATATTTTCCTGTGGAGTACTGCTTTTAAAACTTGTTGCTGCCTTTCATTGACTTATTCTGAATTTTTGTGAAACTATTTTTAGCACTGCTTTTAGAGCAAAAAATTTGCAGCAGTAATTGTACTATGCTCATCTGTTAGTACTGGAGTTTTTTCTTCCTACTGACTAAGCTTCAGGGTGTTCCTTAAGTGATATCTTGTTTGAATAATAAATCTTTTTTGCTGACGTGTATATTTTGCAGTTTGCCTATGTGTTTGTGACCTTTGATTTGGTATGCCTAAAATGCAGTTGAGTCACTTAAATAATTTAAAGCCTTGGACTTTGTGTAATTAACTTGCAGTTTTTTCTTACTTTCCTTTTTGTTCTGTAAAGTGTTAAAGGCAGCATCCATATCCCAGCTGCACTTATAAAGGTCTAGTGCGTGTCCGTGCGTGTTTTTTTTTTTTTTTTTTTTTTTTTTTTTTTGTATAACTATTTGTTGGTGTTACACATTTCTTTTGGCTTTATCTACCCAGCTCCTTTGTAAAGCAAGAGTGGTGCTCATGGGCATGTGATCCTTCTTACAAGGCTAATGTCATGTTCTGCTGTAAGTGGAAGAGAGCTTGTAGTAGGCATAGTGCTGTGTGAATTTAAGGGAATTTTGTTTATGCTGTGTTTGTTCGTGCTATCTCATTGCAAGTTATTTGATATCTGGTTGGGATGACATAGATGAGTGTGCACTGGAGGCGTAGTATGGAAGACCTGCATGAACTTTGGAGTGATCAGATCATGCTGACAAGGATCCCTGACAAGATTCTTTTAATTTCTACCCCACCTATTTTACTGCTTTATGTGGCTTTGGGCTGTACCTGTGTTTTATGTGGAGGTCGTTTTATAGTGGTAATGTCAAGATGTATCATTTTACTCACCATTTTCCTTTATTTTTGAAGATCATTCTGTAGAGTTCTAGACTGTGATTGTTGTGCAACCCCTGTGGGGAGCAGGCAACAGTTAACACTTGCAGAATTTCATTTGAGGGACTACCACACCAGTGCCATTTTATAATTGCACTGTATGGTAGCTACACTAAGCTAATGGCCAAGCTAGAAGCATAATTGAATGTCCACCCTGCAATACAGTTAGTTATCCCAGTTTGGTTTTCTAACATTGATACCACCTTGATGTTAAATGCCCAGAAACCCTTCCATGCCGTTTACTTAATTTTCAGGTCTGTGCTAGACATTTTCTCCCTTTGACAGATTACGAATTTCCTTCCATTTTTTTCCCCTGTCCATATCTCTCACTGAGTCTGACACAGATTCCTTTATGAAACTACCTTTGTGACTTGTGCTAGACATGCCATTTATTGTAGTTCATGGTATTGGTGATCTCTTGACTGTTTTCTTGCTCAGGTGAGGTCAATGACCATATTATCAGCTAAACGGAAAACTTTTTCAAAGAGAATTATGTGAACAGGGATAATCTAATGATGCACTACATAACTAGACTGGTACGCACTCTATTTTTGGACAGTGGTGTTGTTTTTAACCATTAACTGTAAATAATCAAGGACATTCTGAAAACAAAATACACTGCATGCCCTGCAATCTCTTGGAAGTGACAGCTGTTGGACATGAATGAGTGGGCTTCTGCAACTGAACTAACAAGTTTGTACTTAAAGAAAAATATTGTGGTAAGTTCTGACAGTTGTATGAGGACTACAACTTTGTCTCCTTAAGATTATCCAGGCAGTTTTGAAAATACTGTATTAACTTTTGGTAGAATAAATATGGATTACTCTCTGAAACAGAAGAAACTCTTGCATCTAATATGTAAGAAGCCATTGATTCTTAGGACTGTCAATATTTCTAAATGTGTGTATGTGGGGGGGGGGGGGGGTAGACTCTCTCTTGACTAGGATGAGTCCTGTAAAATAGATGCAAACTGCATTTGTTGGAAGAAGGCAAACATATGAAAAATTATATCTATATGGTAAGCCCCATGACTTGCATTTTAATTGCTTTATTCCAAATGGCAAACACTTATTGTACATTAGTATAGCAGACAGAGTGAGTATGTGATGAAAAGTAAATTGTATTTTTGGAGTTTTCCATTAATGGAAAAGAGGCCATCTACTTGCTAGGTTATCGGTCAGCTTTAGGGTGAATATCCATTTCATGGAGAAGGAAAGTGAACCTGAAAAAGCTGTGCTGGGGAAGCTTTAAGCACTTCAGTTTTTTAAACTGATTTATACAAGATGCGTGTGTAATAAATGTATTAAAACTGTATGTCATTTGTATATCAAAGTGATTTTGTACAGATGCTTGTGCTTCATCGGAGGCTCAGTCTGAGCCAACTAAGAAGTTGCCAAAAATTTCCTCATCGGACCCTAAGCCTTTCAGGCCAGAGAAGCCTTCCACCTTGGCTCTTTTAGTATCAGAACCGTTGGTGGTTCAAGCTCGGAGCCAGTCCCCAGAACTGGAACCAGTTTCACCAACTTTGAGATCTCTTATCTTACAAGTCTCCAGATCCCCTGCTCCCTACACTTGATTCTCCAGGAGCCTTTCAGATGATGATGTGGATCCCATGGTGCGGATACTTTTGAGGACACCGTCGCTTGCCAAACTTTTGTTGGAGCCAACCCAGAGGATTTTGGAACAGACTAAGCCTGCCCTGTCACCATCAATTCCTCTTTCGACCTGACCTGGGACTTCGGAGCCGGAATGCATGGAGCTGATTGTAGTGGAACCGTCTGAGTCGAGACCTATTCTGAGATCTTCGGCCCTGACTACTGCTCCGACATCCTCTGTTCCATCTGAACTGGAGGAGTCTAGGAGCCAACATTCTCATGTTGGGTTTGGGGAGGACAGTTTATCGGACATGTGTTGGATCCGAGCTTGCCTCTCTGGACTTCTGAACTGGTGAGCTCTGCTCCTATATCAGCATCAGAGCCAACCCCCTTGGTTCCAGGGATGCCAACTGATTCCTCAGAGCCAGGAGCTTCCTCTGATCATAGGCGAGGGGCCTTTGAGGTGATGAGAGCACTGTCTCCACAGACAGCTCCACTCTCCGGTCCAGTTATTTCTCCCCCAAAGGCACCGGTGTCCGTCTCAGCACCACTGCATCCATACAGACGCGGAGACCCGAGGCTTCAGGATGCCCCATTGGGTGAACCCCTCTCTTCCGAAACCTCTCCAGAATAGACTTCTGAAGAGGTCCCTCATACGAGATTATGAAAGTCCGTCACATCTGACACAGACCTTGATGAATCAGAAGGGTCCCCATTGTCCCCATTGTTATCCTCTGAGGATGTCTCCTTTGAAGACATCCTAGAAATACTTAGAGACTCCACCTCATTAGGGTTGATGGGCTTCCAGCTACCTCTGTCTGCCTGCAGGCTTTTGGGTCTCACCCTTCCGCCACTTGGGTGTCTCTGCTTTTCGATGAACTAATGGACCTAGTTTGTTGAAAGGTGTGGGAGTCTCCAGACTCTGTGGAGCTTGTCCCTAGGGGGCCAAATCAATTCATTACATCTCTCACCAATAAAAATTTCCTGATGAAGGTATCCCAGTAGATGCTATGGTGGTGGCGGGGACCACCAAGACAGAACTGTTGCAGCGATCTTTGCTTTCAGGTCCCTGAATTATTTTACCCATTTTATTAGGCTGCAGAGAGATCTCTTGAAGGAGTTAGGAGATGTTGTCCAGGGTTCATTAGCTGCGGGGGTCACAGATGAAGTTTCTTCTCGGCTCTCCACCTTGAATTCCGTGGTAAACTTCTCCATGAGACTCCTTTCTTAAGCAGCGGGTTCAGCAATTTCCCTAAGGAGACCTTCCTGGATGCGCTTGTGTAACTTTGCGAGCCCTTTAAATCTTCCTTTGTTAACGCCCCCTTCGGCTCATCCTTATTTTGGCCTAAAGTCAGACACACTAACCAGGTGTGAACAAGAAGGAAAAACTCTATCTGCCTTGAGTCCATTTTCCCTACCCTCTAGACCTTATCCAAAAGGTCCAAAGGGAGGAAAAATGTGGTTCTGAAAATCCCAGAGTGTGTTTCAGGACACATGTGGTGATTCTTCCTCCGGAGGCAGAAGGGGGAGCAGTAATGGAAGACGTCGGCCATGTGGCAGAGGGGTCCGCAAAACCAGGGTGACGGGGAGTCTTTCCTTGACAAGCCCTTCAAGTGCTCCTGAAAGGAGGCCCGCCTGTCCATCTGTGGAGGCAGTCTGAGGTCGCTTGTCTTTGTACCCAAAAGCCTGGCTAAATACAACAAAAGACAAATGGGTACAAAGCATCGTATCCAGAGGCTACTCCATACTCTTTCCTTCCCTGTCCCATACATAAAAGACATCCCGGACATTCCACCCAGTCAAAGGGAACAAACAACCGTAGAAATATAGAAGTTGCTAGAAAAAAGTGTCATCCAGGCAGTTCCCGCATACCAAATAGGATCTGGAACTTACTCAAGGTTCTTTTTGGTTCCAAAGAAAACAGGGGACTGGAGACCCATTTTGGATTCTGAGCAGACTGAACAAGTCAGTAGGAAAAATCAAAGTTCCAGATGATAACACTGCAGTCAATACTCCCTTTTCTGGGACAAGATGATTGGATGTGCTCAATAGGTTTCCAGGATGCATACTACCACATAAAAATGAGCAGGCGATCCAGGAGACACCTGCACATTTGGCTGGGAGCCAGTCACTACCAATTAAGAGCTCTGCCCTTTGGTCTCACTACAGCCCCCAGATTGTTCACCAAGGTTATGGCAGTAGTCACAGCTCACCGAAGGCACCTAGGATTCTGAGCGTTTCCGTACCTGGATGACTGATTCCTAATCGCTACCAGCAATGTCTACTAATAAAAGTGAGACACCCCATATTGAAGCTCTGCTCTCACCTAGGGATCGCAATAAATTACAAAAATCTGCCGTATTGCTATCTCAGTGTATCGTTTTTATAGGAGTAGACTTGGATACTACAAAAATGATGGTAAAGTTTCCCCCCGAAAGAGTACAAGCCCTTCAGCATCAGGTTATGAACCTGCTTTTCAAGAGGAAGGTTCAAGCAAGAACAGTTCTGAAACTATTAGGGACCATGGCAGCAATAATAAACTTGATTCCATTGGCACGGCTCCACATGAGGACTCTGCAGTGGCTGTTGTTCACTCAGTGGTCTTTGCAGGAACTACCCATGGTCCCACCAAGTCATAACAGAATCATGCTGGAAAGACCTTCGTTGGTGGCTGCACTCCACTCATGTAACCTTAGGTCGACTCTTTTTGTTCTTCCACAGCCTTTAGCCGCAGTGACCAGAGACGCTTCCCAGATACGGTGTGTGTGTGGGGGGGCATTATCTGGTAAAGACAGTCCAGGGCACTTGGCACAATCACCACACCCGTTTGCACATCAGTGTTCTAGAGATGAGAGCAGTGCTTTTAGCGCTGCAAGCATCCCAGGACTCTCTTCCACTGGGAACTATTGCAATACAGACAGACATGCCAGTTGCATGGTAAATAAACAAGAAGGAACCAGATCTATCGAGAGGCCCTCAGAGTATGACAGGGGGCTACCTCCTCCCAACTCTATTGGATAGCAACACACATCTCGGGGAAATCCAACGTGATAGCAGACAAACTCAGCAGGGCGATTCTAATGCCTCACAAGTGGCCCTAAAACAAGAGATAGGGGAAATGATTTTCCGAAAATTGAGCCAGCCCTGCTGCGACCTTTTTGCCACATCCATAAATGCTAAATGCAGCAGCTATCTTGTCCTAATCCCTCCTCCGAGGGAATCACCAAGGGATGCCGTTGTACACAATTGGCCCTCTGGTCTCGTCTATACCTTCCCTCCCTTCCCGTTGATACCCAAAGTTCTTCAGGAAAGCCAGCTATTTGGGAAGGACCTTGATGCTAGTTGCCCCTTACTAGCCTCTTCAAATCTGGTTCCACTTCCATTGGCCTTATTTCCTGGAGAAGCCTTGGATTCTGAACCCAGTTCCAGATCTTCTGACTCGTACATCAGGAATGCTTCATCCATCTCTTCAAATGCTCAAGTTGACAGCTTGGCTGCTCCGATTCCAAACATAGCAATGCTACCTGACCTTCCCCGTTTAGTGAGACATATCTTGGTTTCTTCTCATAAGGCTTCAACAAGAAAATTATATATCAGCAAATGGAAGAGATTTTCCTCTTGGGCCTTGAATAACCATAATGACCCATTCTCTACCCCTATATCTTCCATACTAGAGTTCTTGGTAAACTGTTTTCACAAGGTGGTGGCTGCAGCTACTGTTCGTGTTCACTTAGCAGAGATCTTGTTAATCTGGGCCAAACGTGATGTCCCACAGACTTGCAAAGCCTTTCTGAGGGGTACCATTTAAGATCACCCATTAAATCTCCTCTAGCACCATGGGACCTGAATTTTGTGTTATCTCATATGATTCTTCCCCCTTCTGAACCTGCATCATCCTGTGACCTGAAGTTTTTAACCTGGAAAATAATTATTTTAATAGCTATCACTTCAGCTAGGAGAGTTTCAGAGTTGCAAGGAGATAAGCTGTCCAACCACTGAACCTCTTTATTGTTGAGCACTTTCTTATCTGGCATTTGCCTCAAGACTTCATCAGAATCGTCATTCTGATGAAGTCTTGAGGTGAATGCCAGACGAAAGCACTCAACAATAAAGAGGTTCAGTGATTGGACAGCTAGTCTCCTTGCAGTTCTCTTTCTTGCTTTATTGGTGTTTTGTATTCTGAGTTTGAGTTACAAGTATTGTCTACCACCCCTCTTATATGCTGTTCTACAAAGACAGTGTCTTTATGAACAAACCTGTCCTTTCTTCCTAAGGTATGTTCCAAGTCTAACTTAAACCTATCCATTTTCTTTCCTAATTATGGAAATAAGGCAGAATATATGCTACAATCCTCTAGATATACATAGACAATTATGTTTCTACTTGCATAGAACAAAGGACTCAGACTGCAAGAAAGGTGCTCCTGTTACTAAGGTCACTCTTTCCAGATGGCTATCAAATTGTATTACATTCACATACAAATCGCAGAACAAAGAACTTCCTACCAGTTAAAAGGTCACAATTTACAACAGCTATAGCTACCTCTTCCGCCTTTCAGGATAGACTGCCAATTGATACCATTTGTGCTGCAGCAACACGGGCATGGCCTCATACCTTTTATTTTAAAGTTGATCTGGCTTCAAGGGGCAGGGCCTCTTTTGGGTCCACTGTGCTGAAGAATTATTCTCCCTTGAGCCACCCAAGAAAGCTGGTACTAGGGACGCTGTCTCAACCAGTACAGAATGAAGGTGAGCAAGCACAACATCACATAAAGAAGTTATGTACACACCATAACGTACCATGTGTGTTGTCCATCTCGCCTTCATTCTTGCATCCCACCCTCCTTCCCCTAGCATTTAGACTCCTGGAGGACAGAGCAGATTCATTTGGTGACTATAAGGTTCTCTGACCCTCTTCATAGCTCTTAAAAATAGTAAGATTTGTTATATCCTCTTATCATTATCGTTGTACCAGCAAACAAGATCTGGGTAGTTTCCTAGAGCATCATGGGATAGGGTATCAGCCGTGAGCTATTTGAAGGCCTCAAACTTTTGTATTAGGCAGAGTCAGAGTCTAGGATCGGTTCCAAACCCAACCAGTACAGAATGAAGGTGAGATGGACAACACACATGGAACGTTATGGTGAGTGCATAACTTCTTTTTTTTTTTTTCCCAGTTATTTTTGTGTGTAATGGGGATTGTAATTTTTTTTTTCTTTTTTTTCATTTCTTTCTCCCATCCCTCTTTCTTCAGTTTAACAAACGTAGACACGGCAATTAAAAAAAAAGCCTGGTTAAAAGAGCATTGCAAAAGAAAAATGAATGTGCTTTTTCTCATTCTTGTATGGGGGAATGACTAGATTAAGGACCTTGGATTGATTTAGTAACACATTTTAAGAGAAAACAAGTAAATCTTCTTCTCTTTCGGCTGTTCCCATTAGGGGTCACCACAGCGGATCATCTGTTTCCATTTCTTCCTGTCGTCTGCATATTGCTCTGTCACACCAACCACCTGAATGTCCTCTCTCACCACGTCTATAAACCTTATCTTAGGCCTTCCTTTTTTCCTCTTTCTTGGCAGCTCCTTCCTTAGCATCCTTTTCCCAATAAACCCATCATCCCTCCTCAGCACATGTCCAAACCAATGCAATCTCGCCACCCTGACTTTGTCTCCAAACCGTCCAACCTGAACTGACCCTCTAATATTCTGATTCCTAATCCTGTCCATCCTTGTCACACCCAGTGCAAATCTTAACATCTTTAATTCTGTCACTTCCAGCTCTGACTCCTGCCTTTTTGTCAATGCCACCATCTCCAACCCGTACAACATAGCTCGTCTCACTGCCCTCTTGTAGACCTTCCCTTTCACTCTTACTGGTACCTCTGTCACAAATCACTCCTGACACACTTCTCCACCCATTCCACCCTGCCTGTATTCTCTTTTTCACCTCTCTTCCCCACTCACCATTACTCTGAACTGTTGATCCCAAGTACTTCAACTCATCCACCTTCACCAAATCTACTCCCTGCATCCTCACCATTCCTCTATCCTCCCTCTCATTCACGCACACGTATTCTGTCTTAGTCCTGCTGACCTTCATTCCTCTCTTCTCTATAGCACATCTCCATCTCTCCAGGGTATCCTCAACCTGGTCCCTACTCTCACTACAGATCACAATGTCATCTGCAAACATCATAGTCCATGGGGCCCTCCTGTCTGATCTAGTCTGTCAACCTGTCAATCACCCTTGCAAATAAGAAAGGGCTCAGAGCTGATCCTTGATGTAATCCCACCTTTACCTTAAACGTATCTGTCACTCCCACTGCAGACTTCACCACTCTCACACTACCCTCGTACATATCCTTTACTACTCTTACATACTTCTCTGCCACTACTGACTTCCTCATACAATTCCACAACTTCTCTCTAGGCACCATAAAGTATGCTTTCTCCAAGTCCACAAAGACACAGTGTAACTCCTTCTGACCTTCTCTATATTTCTCCATCAACACTGTCAGAGCAAACATCGCATCTGTAGTGCTCTTTCCCGGCATGAAACCATACAGCTGATCGCTGATCATCACCGCCCTTCTTAACCTAGCTTCCACTACTCTTTCCCATATCTTCAAGCTGTGACTTATCAGTTTATCCCTCTGTAGTTACTACAGCTCTGCAAATCACCCCTATTCTTAAAAATAGGTACCAAAACACGTTTTCTCCACTCTTCAGGTATCCTCTAACTTTCCAAGATTTCATTAAACAATCTGGTTAAGAACTCTACTGCCATTTCTTCTAAGCACCTCCATGCTTCCATTGGTATGTCATCTGGACCAACAGCCTTTCCATTCTTCATCTTCTTCATAGCTGTCCATACTTTCTCCTTGCTAATCTGTTTCACTTCCTGATTCACTATCCCCACATCATCCAACCTTCTGTCTCTCTCATTCTTTTCATTCATCAGCCCCTCAAAGTACTCTTTTTCCATCTGCTCAACACACTCTCCTCGCTTGTGAGTACGTTTCCCTCACTATCCTTTATCAACCTTACCTGCTACATATCTTTCCCAGCTCTGTCCCTCTCTCTAGCCAGTCGGTACTGGTCTTTTTTTCCCTCTTTAGTGTTCAACCTTTCATACAACTCTCCGTATGCCTTTGCCACATCTCTCTTTGTCATGCTCCTGATCTCCATATATTAGAGAACGCAAGCAAATGAAAAAGAATATTGAATAGTATGAGGCTTTTTCTAGCAAATTAATGTATGCTTAGTAGTAATTCTTTATCCATTCTCATGTCTTCATGGAAACAGTCTGATAAAGAGAAATTGACTCACTGGTTCGCGTGTTTCCAAGGAGACAATCTGACAGTGAGAAATTGGTTACGTCTAGTGGAGACTGGCTGGGAAAAAGAAAAGAGAAACTGGCTTGAAGATCATGTTCTCTTAAAGCCTTTAATGGCTTTCCCATCAGGGAGAGCTAGAAAAACAAGACAAAACCAATTAGCACTTAGTAGAAGCACAGGCTGCACAATGAGTCTTACCATGGATAACTTTTCTTTTAGGTTAACTTAAGTCTGTGAGTGTGGCTGTTAGTTTGGGACATTTGTTCCTGTTAGGAGGGTAACATTTCAGTACTTGAAGATGCACATAGTTTTGTGTCTTAGTATTAATAGGTTTTAGAGGGTATTGGATATTTGATTTTTTTGGAGGGCTTTCAATAAAACAAAAAGCTTTGTAACGTGACAAAGACTTAAACTGGTATGACAAAAAGCATCTGTGTAAAATATCAAACTGCCAAACAGTGTATGCATGTAATACAAATGCTGAAGTAGACATTTAGCAAAAAAGATGTACATAAAAGGTGGGAAAAATAACTTTGTAATGCAATTATGTGTTCTATTGTGTCTTTCTGCTTTTCCCGGTTAGGGGTCGCCACAGTGGAACTCCGGTCCGCTAATGATTGGCAGTACTTTTTTACGTGCAGAGTTGCTGGCCCTGACGCACAACCTTCAACGAAGGTACGCCCATTCATGCATGTCTCCACTCAGAAGATGCTCTAGCTGAGAATCGAACGGGACAACGTCTTACTGTGAGGCGACAGCGCTACCGCTGTAATGTCTTTAAATGTCAGTGGTATCACAGATAAATACAAAAAAGATAATAGTGAAGTATGTAAAAATGTAGAATGCAAATAGCTGTGTTACAGTAGACACACTTAGAAAGAACTGAACATGTGAATTTGATAAAGAATTTCTGGATGGTTATTCAGCGAAATATCTGGGACAGAGGAAAAGAGGAGTACTTATATTAATTGCAAGAAGAGCTCCAATAGTGATAAGAGGATAAAAAAAGATAATGGAAGATTTGTAGTGCTAAGGGGCTACTTGCAAGGGAGGATTACACTGGCATGTATTTATATTACAACCAAAACTGTTGTAAAGGAGCTTAAGAAAATTCTTGGAGGAATAATCTGTTTTCTGCAAGGAATATTACCCATAGGTGGGACTGAAATTTGATTTGCAGCAGTGAAGATACGTCCAGGGCCCCAGAGGGAAAGTATAAAAAAAAAAAAAAAAAAAAGGGCAGATGTTTGAGGAAATTTATGAAAATATTTGGCATGGAATATGTGAATTCAGTATTAGGAGTTCAGAGTGAATTTTACATATCCCCCAAGATATAAAAACTGGTTAAGCTAGACAGAATTTGCATTTCAGAGGAACATGTACATTTTAATTGAAGGTTTTGATGCACACCCAATTATTATTTCAGATCATTCAACAGCAATTAAAATAAAAACACAGGGTGATGCATTAAAAATGGGACACTGGAGCTTTCTCGCCTATCTGTTGAAAAGAGAAGAATTTAAGGAATTGATAGTGGAGATTATTCAGGATATATTCAGGATATAGAATAGTGGAGACTGTTCGAGAGGATCGAAATTGAAATATAGCTAGGAAGTGGGATAAAATTAAGGTAGAGTTTAAAAATAGGGTGGAAATAAAAGAAAGGGAACTCTGGTTTAGAAGTAACAAGAATTATTCATATGGCTTGAGAAATGTTGTAGTACTGCAGGATGGGGGAGTCACACAGAACAAGAAGAGGATCAACTGCAGAAGGCTAAACAGAAAATAAGGTATTACCTCAGTAAGCTACATGAGTTTAGAAAGATTGCTATTGAGCAACTGTTCTTGATAATAACACTGCCGCACACAACTTTTAGCACAATAACTCCGGCAACAAAGTAGAAAGGGCTGTCACCAAGCTTAGGGAGCCTATAACAAGGAAGGTAACAACATCCTAGTTTAGAGGCATTAGAAATATTTCAGGAATTCTCTAAGAAGGTAATTAGACATATTTCAGGAGTTCTGTGAATGTGTGTGTAAAGCAGAGAATATGGAAATCAAGAAAAGATGCAAATGGAAATGTTTATGGAAGAATTTAATTTGTCAAGGTTAGAGGTAGATGAGGCTCGGTCACTAATAGTTAAGATAGGAGGAGATGAGATAAAAATTGTGATGTATAACCAATTTGCAGGAGCATCCCTGGGAATAGATGGTATTCCTGTGGAAGTTTGGAGGCTATGAGGGAAAAAATATTAAAGATCTGGAAGGTTTTGTTCAACAATATTTTAAGAGGAGGAAGAAAGCAGTGGTAGCTGTAATACCTAAAGAAGGTAAAGATCCAGCTTCATGCAGTGTTCATGTCTATAATGACTAAAAGAATGGCAAAAGTAATGCCAAAATCTATATATATATATATATATATATATATATATATATATATATATATAATACATACATACATGGATCACTGTTTTTTTGTGGCGTGAAGGCAAACATTTGACAATATTAACAGAACATTAATGATCCAGAGAGAAACACAATGTAAGAAAATACCACTGTTGGTGGGTTTTGATGCAGAGAAGCTGGGACTTTATGAGCAGGGCAATGGAAGCATTTCCATTTCCTGAAAAAATATAAGGTTGATTAGGAGGATATAGGAGGGATTGGAGGTGAAAATTAAAGTGGGTGGAGTCCTCTCCTCCGATAATTTCTGCTTGAGCAGAGGAACGAAGTAGGAGTGTCCACTTTCCCCTGTGGTGTTTGCATTATATTTAGAACCATTGGCAAAGAAAATAAGGGATTCAGAAATTCAAGGATATAATTGGTATGTTAGTGAAGAAAAGTAGTCTCTTTTTGCAGATGATATTTTATACCCAACAAAACCAGAAAGAGAACTTAGTGTTGTGAAATGTTTTGAGATGGTTTCAAATTTTCTCAGGATAAAAATTCATGAAGCTGAAACAAAGGCAGTAGAGGTGAATTACGTACCCACATATGAATTAGTTCAGCAATATCCATATGTATGGGGACATGCTAAAATGCTAATGTAACAGCTAAGGATATATGGGAAGAGACTAAACAAAAGATAATAAAGCTTCCATTTTCACCCCTTTTGGATATGGATAGTAAAATATAAGCAGTTAAAATGTTTTTTGTCCCATTGGTCTTATGCACAGGTCAGGCATGTTTTTTTTTTTATCAAACAGAGGAGAAATTGTGGATAGCCGTTAATAAAGAGTTGAAAAACTTTATTTGGGAGGGGAAGGCTGCAAGAGTCAAGTGGGATAAGATGTTTCTTCCAGTACAGGGTGGATTGGGATTACCCAATTTGAAGGGTTATTTCAGTGTTAAATGGCTAAGGCTCCTATACATAGCACAAGCAGAAAACCTTAATTGAAACTGGAAAGGGATAATGATGAAACTGGGGAAGGGAGGGAGGGGGGCTCAAGAAACAAGTGAGACTGGATTTTGGATGAAGGCCTTTAAGGAGAATTAAAATAATCTTTCAGAATATTGTATCTGTAAAGTAGCAGAAAGTATCCTAAGAGTTGAACCAGCATGGGGAATGGAGAAAGGAGAGTCCCGCATATATGGATGATTTCAGTTAGGGATCTAGATAACAGCCAAGAGGGGGCTGGAATTTATTGGGGAAAACTGACAAGGATCATAGTATTGGGAAGAAATAACTTGAGAGGGAAAGATGATAGAATTGGAAGACACCAAGAATTTATTTGGGCTGCAGGTTAGCGATTGCTTCCCTGTCAAGGATTGATATTGGAGTATAAGCAAAGAGAAAGAAATATGGGCATCCGAAGTGGAACACCAGCACTGGTAGAGTTTTTAGCAGAATCTAGAACAGAAGCTGCCATTAAAAAATTAATAATTAGTAGATCATATAAAATATTGCATGAAAAATGTACGAATAAATCAGAGGAGGTTAGAAAGGAGTGGAAAAAGAGGCTGGATAAGCAATTCACAAAGAAACAATGGGAGGACATATGTCTTCCAAATATGCCTAGATTTAGGATTTTTGCTTTGAAATGATTACTTAGATATTTGTATACCCCAAGTAGTCCCCAGAGAATTTTTACTCTGGTAAGTAGTGACTATAGTAACCGAGATTAAACAACTGGATTTGAGATTTTTAGAAAAGGGTAAGAGCAAACTACATAGGAAAAAATGGGAATTGTGGGAACTATACATACAGTGGAGGAATGAGGTTTAAAAAGGCAGGACGTCCGTGAGCTATGAAATGTTTGACTGCAAATGATTGGGTAGATTATAAGTGATGTATATTGTTTGCAGTTGGGTGTATGTCAGTATGGTTTGTGATGCAAAATGTTTGCAACTAGGATTGTGTTGGTTTGGTTTGTTTTTATTTATATAAATGTATAATTGCTTATGTCCTAAGTGATGGTTTACTAAAGATGTTTCTTGTTTTATTTATGGAAAAAAAAAGGCAGGAGTGGAATAATTTGCGTAATGTTGCTAAGGTTATATGATCTATAACAACATATGTGAAATATAATTGTGAACGTAATATGGTTTGATCACTTGTTATACAAGTGTAAATTTGCCTATGTCACAAGTGATAATTCAATAAAGGTGTTTTAAAAATAATCTGGTTGAAAACTAACTTTACCCACATTAGCAAAAAAGTTCCTAGAATTGACCAGCATATGGTTGTATAACATTTAATAAGGTTTCAGCTTCCTATCAATAAACACAAACAGCAATGGGGTAGGTTTTAGACCCTGCTGCTGCTATTATAGGTCTTAAAGGTGGGTCAACAGTACTATTGTCCATCTTAGGTATACCAAAAATAAAATTGAAGCGATCAGTGGCCTTGGTACCTTCAAAAGCTCAAACAATGTCCTATAAATGATACCCTGCGTAAAATTATCTTCTAGTATCAAATCTATTTTTTGATGTGCCATATTAATTTAGTTTCTAGAAACTTGCATATACCTAAGATCACTGTTTAACAACTCAAGTGTTTTAGCTGTGTGGTTCATTGCTCCATGATCACCACAACACCCCCTTTGTCTGGTTTCATGATTCTAAAATCCTTGTTGTTGCTTATAGATTTGATACTAGAAGATAATTTACACAGGGTATCATTTATAGGACATTGTTTGACCATAACCTCAACTTTGACTCGCATATTAATGCCACTATTAAAACTGTAAACAGAAAACTTGGATCCTTATATAGGATAAAACCTTTTATCACCACAGAAGCCAGAACTACTATTGCCCAGACCCATCTGATCTCCACCCTCCTCTATGCCTCACCAGTTTATACTAATCTTTCCAAAAGCAACCTAAACAAATTGTCCACTTCTTATAACAATATTGCCAGGTTTGCTACTAGGTCCTCATTTAGAACTCATCACTGTCTAAATCTCAAACTTCTTGGATGGCTTGAACTAAATAACCAGCTAGAATTTCAACAACTCTCCATTGCCCATAAAATTCTGTACCAGCCTAGTAATACTGCTATTCTCAGTAGCCTCATCTCCCCCTACACAAACCTTACTAACCTTCGCTCAGCAAATAAACTACTGGTTACCATCCAAAAATCCCACAACAAGGCTGGTGATTCTCTTTTCTTTAATACAGTAGGGAAAATTTGGAACAAGCTTCCCACAAAACTTACATCTCTCTCATCATTACCACTCTTTAAAAAGCAACTAAAGATTCAACTAAAAACACAATGGCTTTGTCCTTGTACTAACCCTGACTAACCCCCCCCCAATATAACATTATTCTATAACTCTCTTCTAATAACCCTCTTTGCAGTATTAGCAATTTCATCCTGCACCCCCTTCTTAGTATCTTATTCCCAAGCTGCCTGCACTGAATATGCTCCTAACAACCTTGCTTTCTTCAGAGAGCTCTTATCTTTCCACCTTGTATATAAACCAATCTATTTCTTTCACTATGACTGTAACTACTTCCCCATGTACATACATTCAATAATTCTCTTACCTCTCAGTGTTACACACTTTATCATAGCCATTTTACATCTTTACAAAGGCACATTCATACCCAATATACTAATCAAGAATATCTATCTCTTTACCTTGGTAATAATACTGTATTTTACCTTATTAAACTTAGTAGTCACAATCTGTATATTTGTAGTTCTGTATAACTCAATTTGATGAAATAATTCTTCAGGTTTATGTACTGTATATATTGCATGGACTTTTGTTCGTCTTGATTTATTTAGTTTAAAGTGGAGCTTTTCTCCCCGGGCCTCTACTGAAAATGGACATGTATCCAGTTAGAATAGCCCGGTCAACAAATGTAAAATAAAATAAATAAATAAATATCTTTCAAAACTAGTTTTAGTTCATACGGAAGGTTACATCTATGCCAGTTACTCACTTTAACATATGATCTAATTTTGTTTTCCACTAAAGTTTTGAAATTAGAAAGCATTGGATATATAAAGGTGGTTTAAAGGTGCTTTTCTTGCAAAAACTAGTAGTAATGTTTCCTTCACGTTGGTCACCAAACAACAATTATAAATTCACCCTGCATAAAAATAACTTCAAATCTAAGAGAGTTTCATTTATGTCTATATTGCCCATAGGTACAAAAATGAATCCTTTACAAAAAATAGGAAAATGTGTCATATTTAACTCTAAATCACTATAATTAAACAATATTAAAGTTGTCAGAGGAATAAACCATTCCATTATTTATAATTGAGTGACTTGGGGAAGTCAAAATAAGACGTTTAACCCCCAATTCTGAGTCCTCCTCCCCTTCATTTGAACTTGACCCTCATATCTGAACCATGTCCCCTGGTTGTGAGGCAGATGTGTTTAATTATTGATTCTGTTGGACCTCCTCCATTGAGGGGAGTCTAAAGGGTAAAAAACATTGCAAACTATTCCTACTATTCACTGTAATAATGTCCTGTGTGTCCCTATAATCAGGATTGTTACTTGAAAAGGTGTCACTATTGCAAACTGCTTCATTTTGAGCATCTAGGTTCACCCTACTATATTTAGGTGCTCAGTAAACCCTCCCATCACAATATTCTTTCCTATCCCTTTCAGGTTTAATTAATTTCCTTTTCTTATTCCTGTCTACTTCACCATCCAAGTCTTTTAAAATAACATAACATTTATTCCTGTATTCATTAAAAGTAAATAACAGATGTTAAGTTGTCAATCTCGCCTTCATTCTTGCTTGATGGGTTCGGAGCCGATCCTCGGCTCCGACTCGGCACTTGCTAAGCTCGAGAGTCACTTTTACCAGCTCGAGGCAGCCCCATATCCCATGATGCAAGGCGGTAAGTACCTAGATCTCGTTTGCCGCTTCGCTGATGAGGCCCTCCTTTTGCCAGCTCCTGGTAAGTGATTTAGATATTACTATTTTTGCCCCTTTTTCATCTTAAAACTTTATTTTTAATGTTTTTAGTTAGATTAAGTCCCTTTCTGACTAGAAAATCCCTCACTCCTTTATATTTTTAGTCAGGCCTTCTCCCCTCCCATCCCCCCCTTGTTAGGGTGTGTGTGTGTGTGTGTGTGTGTGTGTGTGTGTGTGTGTGTGTGTGTGTGTGTGTGTGTGTGTGTTTGAGACATTAGTTATCTGATTATTTTTGGGATAACTGTTTCTTGGGACTGTGTTGTGTGTGTGTTTTTGGCAACCATGTCCAAGGAAAGGGTCTCAGGCTTTAAGAAGTGTGACTCGTGCTGTCAGAAGATGTCTCTGACAGACGGTCACACTTCTTGCTTATACTGCCTGGGACCTCTCCACCTGCAGGACTCTTGTGCGATTTGTTATTCCTTTAGCCAGAGAGTCCTGCAGGAGAGGAGAAACAAATTGATTTTGAGGGGCCTACTTAAACCGGAGGGCTCTCCGGCTAAGTCGGCCCCGAGTAAGACTTCCAAGTCTTCCAAGGCCCAGGCTTCTGTGTCTAAGCCTGCGGCCTCGGCTCCGACTCTTTCAGAGTCTAGATCGGCTCTGGTTGGAGTCGATCCTGGTTTGCACAAACCCTCGGCACCGATGGCTATCGGTGCCGATACTGGTTCGGTCACATCGGTGTCGGCTCCGATTGGTTCTGACCACCATGTGGCTCAGGCTTCTGTGTCGGCGTCGACCGGCTCCGACACCCTTACCTTTATGTCTGTATCGGTTCCGGCCGGAGCCGATGCATCGAGACCTTCTGTCGGTGCCGAAAAGTTGTCGGCTCCGACGGCATCCATGGTTTCATCAGCTCCGATGGTTCCTTCGAGGAAGAGGTCCAGGTCCACTTCCTTGGAACCGATACTCTCGGCTCCGGCCTCTCCTCTCCTCTCGGAACGGAGCCATCGGAGCCGATCATCCAGGTCATCCAGGCTTTCTGACCATGATTTAGAGAGGGTGGTCAGTAGATTATTAAAATCACAGGCACTGGCCCAGATGCTACATAGTCCGTCTCAACAGACGACTATTAGTCCACACCCCCTTGCAGTTCCTCCTTCGACTCTACCTCAGAGTTTGGAGCTTGAGTCTTCGGGAATAGTTTCTGCTATGGCTGAGGGACAGATACCCCCCCCCCTTCTGCTCCCTCAGCCTCTACTCTTATCTCCTCTTCGAGACCTTCCTTAGAGGGATTCGGTGGTCGGGCTTCCTGGTCTCCTCCGAGGGGTGAGTGGCATCGGACCCTTGTCCGACCCCACTCTTCCCCTTGGAGCCTCGGCCTTGGTGAGCTCGGCTCCGACATCTGCCTCGGAGCCTTCCCTTTCGGTGGGCCCTGGAGTTCCTGGTTCTTCGGAACGGGTTCTCTCGGACCTCCCTGGGAGGGAGCCGAGGTGATGAAGAGTGTGCTGGCCACTGGACTCAGCCAGCAGTCTGTTCCCTTAGCTCCTCCCTCTACGGTGCCTGTCGATATCTCTGCCATCTCTCTTGCTCCCGGACCCAGAGATCCTCCGCCTCTTCCGAGGATTCTCCTGATCAGTCAGGGGATCCTCCGCGCAAGAGGACCTGTAAGAGGAAACACGTAGGCTCCCCCGAGTCCATCACTTCAGATACCGACTTAGATGAGTCGGAGGGATCCCCAAGATCCCCCTCTGAGGATGTCTCCTTCTCAGACATCCTAGAACTTCTTAAACAGAGGGGAAACTGGCCCTCCAATAATCCCTCTGAGGATGAGAAGGTATACCTGGAGGCGTTTGGATCTCGGCCCTTCACCTCCTGGGTGTCTCCGCCTTTCGACCCCCTTATGCAGGTTATTGCTCGAAAGGCCTGGGCTGCTCCTGACTCTGTAGAGCCAGTTCCTAGGAGGCCTTCTAAATTTATTACTGCCCCTTCGGACAAGCAATTCCTTACGAAAGGTGTCCCTGCTGATGCCATGGTGGTGGTGGCTGCCACTAAGAAGGAACTTGCAGATCCTTCCGTACCTGTCCATCCTCCTAATAAGGACTCTAGGACCATGGATAGGTATGGTAAGCGGATGTTCTCTTCAGCGACCTTTGCTATGCGTTCGCTGAACTACTTATGTCACTTCACCAGACTCCAAAGGGATATCCTTAAGGAGCTAGGTGAAATAGTACAGGATCCCACAGCTGCAGGGGCTCGAGAAAAAATTGCTTCGCAGTTAGGAACCCTTAATTCTATTGCTAACTCCTCCATGCGACTGATATCATATGCAGCAGATGGAGCGAGTTGGGCCGCAGGTACAGGTGTGGCTCTTAGACGCCAAGCCTGGATGCGGCTCTGTAATTTTGCAGATCCCTTTAAGGCGTCCTTCACAAACTCTCCCTTTGATGGGTCAGCTTTGTTTGGCCCTCAAGTGAAGGAAACATTGACCATGTATGAGCAGGACGGCAAGATTCTTTCTGCCGTAGGGGTCCGTTTTTCCACCCCTTCTAGACCTTACTCTAAAGGACAGAAGGGTGGCAAAATGTGGTTCCGCAAATCCCAAGGAGTCATGCCGGATTCAAGTGGTCAGTTTACCCCTAGAGGCAGAGGGGGTAACAATAACAGACGCCGCTCTAGAGGCAGAGGGGGTCCACAAAACCAGGGAAGCAGAGAGCCTCTCTCTGACAAGCCCTTTTAGCATCCCTGAGATGTTGCCCGACTGTCCATCCTTGGAGGCAGTTGGGGGAAGACTATCGCTGTACCCAGAAGCCTGGCTTTCCCTAACTCAAGACAGATGGGTACAGTCGATCATATCCGAGGGTTGCAAAATTCCTTTCGAGGAAACTCCCTTCTCTCACTCAAATTCCCTTCCAGATGTACCACCCGGTCTAAGGGAAATTGCAGAGTTAGAAGTTTTAAAACTTCTGCAAAAAAGAGCCATTCAGCCAGTTACAACAGACCATTCAGAGCCCGGAATCTACTCAAGGTTCTTTTTGGTCCCCAAAAAGACGGGAGACTGGAGACCAATATTGGATCTCAGTCTCAGCAGACTCAACAAGTCCGTGAGAAAGACAAGATTCCGAATGGTCACACTTCAGTCAATTCTGCCCTTCTTACAGAAATACAACTGGATGTGCTCAGTAGATCTTCAGGATGCGTACTATCACATAAAAATTCACAGATGCTCCAGAAGGTTTCTCCGCTTTCGGCTGGGGTCCAGTCATTTCCAATTCAGAGCCCTGCCCTTTGGTCTCACTACAGCCCCCAGAGTGTTCACCAAATGTATGGCAGTGGTCACGGCTCACCTGAGACGTCAAGGATTCCAGGTGTTTCCGTATCTCGATGACTGGCTCCTTTCAGCCACCACCAGGCATCAGCTTCTTCAAGCCAGGGATTACACAATAAATCTTTGCACTCAATTGGGCATCTCGATCAGCTACGGAAAATCCTCCTTATTGCCCTGCCAGTCTATTACTTTCATAGGCGCAAACTTAAACACTGTTCGGATGTCAGTTACCCTCACAGACCAAAGAATCTCAGATATACAAAGTCACGTGAGAATCATCCTAGCCAGCAAGAAAGTACAAGCCAGAATGGTTCTAAAAGTGTTGGGCCTCATGGCTGCGGCCATTACCCTTCTTCCCCTGGCCCGCTTCTATATGCGCCTTCTTCAGTGGATGTTGTTCACTCAGTGGTCTTACCAACAACGTCCGATGCGTCACCAAATACTGGTGACAGAGATTTGCAAGAATCATCTTTCTTGGTGGATTACTTCTCCCCAGATTCACCAAGGCAGACCCTTTGTACCCCCAGCCCCGGTAGCCACTGTCACTACGGATGCCTCCCTGATCGGGTGGGGGGGGGCATTATCAGGGCAGGATGGTTCATGGGACGTGGCAACCGTTCGAATACCACCTGCACATAAATGTCCTAGAGATGAGAGCAGTGCTTTTAACGTTGCAAGCCCTCAACGACTTTCTTCCCTTGGGGACAATTGCAGTCCACACAGACAACATGTCTGTAGTATGGTATATCAACAAACAGGGCGGAACCAAGTCCTACCCCTTGTGTCGAGAAGCGCTCAGACTTTGGCAATGGGTGATCTCCTCTCATCGGTTTCTGGTAGCAACGCATATCCCTGGGAAAACCAACATTTTAGCGGACAGATTGAGCAGAGCTATTCTCATGCCTCACGAGTGGTCTCTCAAACAATCTATAGTGGAGGAGATTTTTCTAGAATGGGGCCGCCCATGTTGCGATCTTTTTGCTACTCCCCAAAACAGCAAATGCCCAGACTTCTTCTCCCTCTTCCCACTGCCAGGCCATCCCCCCAGAGACGCTCTGACCCAGGATTGGCCCCAGGGACTTCTTTATGCCTTTCCTCCTTTTCCTCTGATTCCACAAGTAATCCAGAAAGCCACCGTTTTGAGAGCCAAAATGATTCTCATTGCTCCTTATTGGCCTCGACAAATTTGGTTTCCGTTCCTCCATCGTCACCTTTTGGTGCAGCCGTGGCATCTGGAGCCAGTGCCAGACCTTCTGATTCACCAATCGGGTCAGCTGCCTTCTCTCAACCTCACAGCATGGTTGCTCCACTTCCTTCCTTAGCCAGGCTTCCTATGATCTCTAATCCTGTTAGAGACATCATAGTAGCTTCCTTAAAATCCTCTACTAGGAGGATTTATACTTGCAAATGGAAACGTTTTTCTTATTGGGCAAAAGCCAAAAATATTGATCCCTTCACTGCTCCAGTACAAGCAGTTTTGGATTTCTTAGCGGAAATTTTTCACGCGGGCTCCTCTTCTTCCACGGTCAAAGTTCAGTTGGCTGCTGTGTCGAACTTTCATGTCGGGTTCGCAGATCACAACATTATGTCCCACAGGCTTTGTAGAGCCTTCTTGAAAGGAATTTTTCTCCTGAAACCTCCAATCAGGAGTCCTCCTCCTCAATGGGACCTAAATTTAGTGCTGACATCCTTGATTCTTCCTCCCTTCGAGCCAGCTGTTTCATGTTCCCTGAAATTTCTTTCATGGAAAACTTTGTTCCTGGTTGCTATTACATTGGCTAGGAGGGTGTCTGAACTTCATGCTCTATCTGTTCGCCCCCCCTATTTAGTCTTCCACAAAGACAGAGTATCATTGAGAACTAATCCGACCTTTTTGCCTAAGGTCGCCTCAAAGACTAATTTGAATCAGGCTATTGATCTTCCTGTATTTTTCCCAAACTATTCAAACAGATCGGAACAAAAATTACATTATCTTGATGTCCACCGCCAACTCAGAGATTATTTGGACAGAACAAAACAATTCAGGAAATCCGATCAACTCTTTGTTTCTTATGCTGATAACAAGAAAGGCCTTCCTGTCTCAAAAGTGACCTTGTCTAGATGGCTTTCTTCTGTCATCTGTGAAATTTATCAGCTCAGGGGAAAACAGCTGTGCTCGAAACCTAAAACGCATTCAACCAGAAGCTTAGCCACTTCCACAGCTTTTCAAGCTAGACTTCCATTAGACACTATTTGTGCAGCAGCCACTTGGGCCACTCCTCATACATTTGTTTCCCATTACAAATTGGATTTGGCCTCCAGGGACAGAGCCAGTTTTGGCTCTACAGTTCTCAAGAGTCTGTTCCATTGAGCCACCCAGGATAGAGGTGCTAGGGACGCGGTCCCATCAAGCAAGAATGAAGGCGAGATTGACAACTTAACATTGAGAAGTTATGTACCTACCATAACGTTCCATGTTAGTTGTCTTCTCGCCTTCATTCTTGACCTCCTCCTTCCCCCAGGCCTGGACAGACCTTTCTTTCTTCAGGGAAGTATGCTTCTGAAGACCATACAGTGCTGGTCCTCCTACCATCCTTCAGGCTTTTTTCTCTCCTTCTTTCTTCCTTTTGGAAGTTATTTATGCTAGGTGCTATTGCCTATTGTCATCAAACGAGATCTGGGTACTTACCGCCTTGCATCATGGGATATGGGGCTGCCTCGAGCTGGTAAAAGTGACTCTCGAGCTTAGCAAGTGCCGAGTCGGAGCCGAGGATCAGCTCCGAACCCATCAAGCAAGAAAGAAGGCGAGAGAAGACAACTAACATGGAACGTTATGGTAGGTACATAACTTCTCAATTGCTCGTATGTTATTATTCTTCACTGTAATTTCATTGTTCAAACCACTTAACTTTTCATTATTGTGAATAATAGCCCCATAACTTGTAATCCAGTGTAGTAAGTTCCTAATTACACATTACTGGGATATTTACAGATCTTAAGTATTCTAGGGACTTGTATTTTGACAAGTCACTCTTTAAGAAACAGAGTCCAACATCAATGATTAATATCTCAGTATTTTGTTTCCAAGCTTAAAGCTCATACCTGTGTAAGATCCCATACAATCACCAGTGTTGGTAGTACAAAAGTCAGAAATATTCAACTACCTATTCATCCCCAAATTGAAATACTTAGGTTCATAGGTGTGTACTAAGCTAATGGCCCTGGATCCATTACAAGCCTAGCCCATAGAAGTGCCCTGACATTGTGCCGCCCGACGTTAGTTCCCATTGCCTCTATCAAGTAGAGCCACTGGAGGTGATACCCGGGGTGAACTTTCTATTACCTATCCACTCCTCAAGATTTCTCTTGAAGAGGGACAGCAAGGTGCTCTGCTTGACATGTATAGGAAGTCTATTCCAGAGCATGGACAGTCTCTGGGTGAGGAATGTGTCCCTCCAGCATGTTCTGTTGATTGTGGTAATAAGGTTGAGGTCTGTGGAGCGTGTTGTATGGAGGGATTGGGATTTCTTTAGATGTAGCATTTCTAGCAGAGCTGGGTCAGACATGACTTTGTAAGTCGAGCAGTGATCGCCTCTAAGTAGGCAATATGAGACTGAGAACAGCTGGAGTTTTTTGAGTGAGTCTGTGTAGGACATGTATTTAATGCCTAGGATCCTCTTCATGAGGTACTTCTGTGGCCTTTCCAGCTGTTGTAGGTGTCTAGTGAGGTACATGCCAAATGGGGCATTATACTCGATGATTGGTCTAATGAGGGAAGAGTAGAGAGAGAAGATGACCTCTTTTCTCCTGGATGCAAAACCCTTGGTAATGAGATGTGCCACATAGAAGGACTTTCTGACCGCAATGGCAGTGTGGTAGTTGGAGAGGTTGCTGTCAACCTTCGTCCCCATATCTCTCATAACTGCTTCAGTGTTAAGTGGGCTCCCATCGATGTGGTAATTGGTGGGACCTGAGTTTTTACCTAAGGGGATGATTATGCATTTTTTTTTAGCATTAAGCTTAAGGCCATGGTTTCAACACCAGTCATTGGTCTCAGTGAAACCTTTGTGTAGGATGTCAGCATCACTTGGGGAGTTAATATTGTCTCCCAGCTTGCTGTTGTCTGTGAACTTGGTCAGTCAGAGTCCCTTTGTGTTGGTCTGGACTTCTGAGAAGTAGATGCCGAACAGGAAAGGACCCAGGACTGATCCCTGTGGGACTCCACCCGTGACTGGTCAGCAGTCTTAGTTGGAGTTCGCCGCTTTCACACTGTGCATTCCATTTGTGAGCCAATTTGCAGCCCACCTAGTGAAATAAGGGTTGATGCCTAGTCTGGTGAGTTTATCAATAATTCCCAAGTGAGGAATGGTATCAAAGGCCTTGGCCAGATCGAGGTAGGCTGTATGTACTGCTTTACCTTCGTCCACAGCCCTGGTGACTGACTCAAAGAAGTCAATCAGGTTGAACAGGCATGATCTGCCTTTCACAAAGCCAAACTGCGTAGGGTCCAGAGATTTGTAGAATTCCTAAATTTTTGTTAATCAGGTCCATGATGATGCACTCCTTGGCTTTACATATCAGACTTGTCAGGCTAATGGGGTGATAATTCCCAGGGTCTGTAGTTGCTCCCCCTTTATGGAGAGGGATGACTGTAGCAGTGCACCATTCGGTAGGGACATAGCCTGAGGTGAGGCTGTGACTGAACAGGGCACAAAGATGTGGTGCAAGTTTGCTTTGTAGTTCATGTGGAGCACAGCCAGCAATTATTATCTGGTCCCATGGAAACTGTATTCTTGGTCTTGGACAATGCAGCTTTAACCTGTGCTGCAGTAATGCTGGGTGCCTGGCATTCTTCTGGTATTGTGATTGGTCCTTTTAGGGGGGGAGAGGGGGTTAAAGTCGGCACTGAATCTGTTGGCCAGAATGTTGGCAATATCTGTTGGCACAGTATAGGAGGTACCATTGTACAATAACTCTGAGCAAATCTGGGTATTGCCGTGGAGGTTCTTGATATAACTGTAGAAGGCTTTGTGATTGCTTTTAGTGTCTGCCGCAATTCTGCCTTCATAGCTGGCTTTAAAGGATTTGATGAGGGATCTCAACTTTTTGTTGAAGCTAATAAGGGAGTTTTTCCAGTCTTGGGCTTCACCTTTTTCTGCAACAGTTTCTGGAGACCACCAGATTGGCTTCCTTTTTTTGGAAGAGAGCGTCTTGGTTCTGTTGGGTATGGCTAGTTCCATGCATTTATGTACATGTTCGAACAGTGCATTGGTGTATGATTCAGCAGTCATGCATCTATTTTCCATTGGCATGGGTGCCGTGAAGTTAGCCACCTCTGTTTTTAGGAGTCCAAAGTCAACTATGGAGAAGTTTTTCAAGGCGTTTACTTTTCCGGGGGGTGTGGGTAAGATGTCAATTTCCATAGTGATTAGTTTATGGTCAAATCTGACCAGGGAGGGATTGACTATTGGTGTAGTGCAGTGGTTGTCCATGTTAATAATAACCAAGTCAAGGATGTTTCTTCCTCTAGTGGGGGTCAGAATGAGCTGGTCCAGGGCATTGGAATTGATGAATTCCAGGAAGCGTTGGGCCAATGTATTGGTGCTAGAGTAGATGTTCTTCATCTCACATTGCTGCAGTCCTTACACTTGGGTAGTCCGCTGTCCTCGGTCGGCCCGAATATCAAAGTATAAGGCTGACGTCGGTCAAGGCGCATTAGACTGACATCAGGACGTCAGGGTACAAATGCGCATGACCGACGTCATATCCTCAGTCTTTTTTGCCGCATGGTCCGATGCAGAAGCAGCGTTGCAAGTGCCGTTCGGCGTTCTGAAATTGTTGGTCGGAGTTTCAGACCGAGTCAAAGTTGGCTAAGTACCCGTTGGGAATATTTTAGTTTTTCTTGCCTCAGTGGTTTACGGATGTCAGAAAAAGTGAATAACTGTATTTCTTGTGGGAAACAGATACCGCATAGAGATTACCATACTTTGTGTATTCCTTGTTTAGGGCCTGAGCATGACGTTGTTGGGTGTCGCTCTTGTGCTAGATTCAATAAGCGCACTATAAAGAGAAGGTTAGATTGTGCCAGGTTAGTCTTTGGAAAGCGGTGCAATTATAAAATGCCGTCGGATGCTCCGACGCCCGCTTCTTCGAAGAAGCGCAAGGACAAAGCAGCTAAGCCTAGGCTTGAAGAGCCGTCTGTACCGGACGCTGGTTCTTTAGAGGTGTTGGTGGAGCCGGTGGTTCTGCCGGAGGTTTCTCTGGAATCCCAGGGAGAGACTTTGTTATTGCAAGATGTGGCCTCTCAGGAGGCAGGTCAGGCTGAAGGGGCTTCTCAGGTTACTGTGCTCCCCTCCTTCCGAGGCTGGTTAGGCCCTCTCCTTCTGTTTCCAAGGCTTCTCCCAGAGGCAGGCCAGGTTTAGCTTCAGTTGGTGTCACCCCTAGTTCTTCAGGATCTGTGCCCAAGAAGCATATGCTTAAAATGGCAGAAGATTTGATTACTTTGATTAGAGGTTCTTTGCCCCTCCTGATAAGAGACCTAGGGTGGAACCTGAGCTAGGGAGTTTTGAGCAGGCTTGGATGTTTCTGAGTCTTGACTGAAGACTTGCAGGAGTATTCTCCTTATTCTGATTCTGATGTGGATGATTCTACTCCTTCTGCTTCTCCTCCTGAGGATTTTTCTTTTTCAGAGACTCTTCATTCCATGAGGGAGCATTTTAAGTGGGAAGGTCAGGGCTTCTCTGATTCCAGGAAAAGGCTTAGGGAATTTTTGTTTTTACCCCAGCATAGGCCTTTGGCTATACCTCCTGTTCTGGATGTTGTGGAAGATGTGTTTGCAGAAGCTTCCCTTAATCCTGATTCTTTGCCTCCTGCTCCTGTTAAACCGGACAGGTATTACAGGGTGCCTGAAGCTCATAAGTATCTTTTTCAGAGTCCTAGGGCAGACCCAGAAACTGTTAGTCAGGGGCCTAAGGGTGTTAAGGCTTCTGTTGTCAAAAATCCGGTTCCTCCAGATAAAGAGGCCAGGGCTTTGGATAGATGGGGAAAGAAAGTTTATACTTCCTCCACCCTAGCTATGAGGGCTTTGAATTGCCAGTTTCACATGTTGAAATACCAAAATTATCTCCTTTCACAATTGAAGTCTAAGGTAGATGCTCTGGCGGAGGGTATTGAGTGTAAAGAGTTACAAGATTTAGTACATGTTTCTGAACAGGTGGGTAAGCATTCTTTGCAATGTGGTTTTGATGCTGTACAGGCCTCGTCTAGGGTGGCTGCCACTGGGTCAGTTCTTCGCAGGCACGCCTGGCTAAGGGATCAGAATTTATCTGACCATGTTAAGACAAGGATTTTAGATGCTCCTTTACAATCTGATATGTTGTTTGGTTCTCCTGTTGAGGCAGTCTTAAAGAAAATGGAAGACAAGGCTAAGTCTATGCAGACTGTTAAAGATTTTTTGCAGGTTCAGCCTCCGAAGTTTAGTAGAAATTGGCCTACTAAGGGGTGGACGTTTCCTTCTTATGATTCCCAGTCTAGGGGTAGATCTAGACGTGGTAGGGGCAGAGCTCAGGGCTCTTTCAGGCCTAGAACAGGGAGTTCACCTGCACAGTCTTCGGGTGAGGGCAGGGGTCAGTCCTTTCGTAAACAGACCCAATGACCTACCTTTTCAGCTGCCAGAGCCTTCTCGTCTGGCAGCACCTTTGGGAGGAAGGTTGGCACTTTTCAAAGAAAATTGGAGTTTAATTACCCAAGACAGATGGGTATTGGATATCATTCACCACGGTTACAGGTTTTATTTCCATACCTTGCCTCCTTTCAAAGGCATGCCAGACGTTCCTCCTCAACAAAGAATAGAGGCTCACAAGCAAATTTCTCTGTTACTCCAAATAGGGGCCATACAGCCGGTCCCTATGTCAGAAGTGGGCCTAGGATTTTATTCTCGCCTGTTCCTAGTACCAAAGAAAGGGAACACGTTGAGGCCAATTTTGGACTTGTCTATCCTCAACACTTAACTGGACATTCCCAAATTCAAAATGTTGACGTTACAACAGCTTTTACCTCTGTTGGGCAAAGATCATTGGATGGTAACTTTGGATCTCAAGGAGGCTTACCTTCATGTTCCTATCAGACTGAGTTGCAGAAAGTATCTGCGTTTTCGAGCTGGGACTTCCCATTATCAGTTCTCTGCATTGCCCTTTGGCTTATCTACTGCGCCCAGAGTGTTCACGAAAGTTCTGGCTCCAGTGATAGCTTTCCTCAGATTAAAAGGAATACAGATCTATCCTTATTTGGACGATTGCCTGATTCTGGCTCAAGGAAGGGACGAGCTTCTTCATCATTTGGATTATGTGATAGCAGTGCTAAGATGCCTGGGGTATTCTGTGAACGAAATAAAGTCCAGTCTAGTACCCTCTCAGGACATGTGCTTTCTGGGTGTGAGACTGAATACAGCATCCCAGATGGCCTTTTTGACCCCGGACAAACAAAAGAATCTTTCCCTTTACTTTCATCAATTGTCTCATCAGTCCAGGCTGACTGCAAGGACAGTCCTTCAAGCCTTGGGGTTCATGGCATCTTGTATTCTGGTGCTTCCCAATGCCAAACTGCATATGAGGAAGCTACAATGGTATCTCAAAAATGTATGGACACAGCACTGCCAGGATTTGGACACTGTCATTCAAATAATACCTTGCATTCAAAAAGAATTGTTGTGGTGGGCTCAGGAATGTCACCTAAACAAGGGACTCTCTGTGACCCGGCCAGAGGCGAGTCAGATTCTAACGACAGATGCCTCAGACAAAGCTTGGGAGCTCATCTGAATGGAAAGTGGATACAAGACAAGTGGCCTGCCAGACTACAACATCTACATATCAACTTGAAAGAGATGTTAGCAGTCCAGTTTGCATTAATAGCTTTCAAGGATTTACTTCTTCCAGGGCAGGTGTTGATTCTAACAGACAACACAACTGTCATGTGGTACATCAACAAGCAAGGCGGAACACATTCTTATC
Source organism: Protopterus annectens (assembly GCF_019279795.1). Classification (NCBI taxonomy): domain Eukaryota; kingdom Metazoa; phylum Chordata; order Ceratodontiformes; family Protopteridae; genus Protopterus; species Protopterus annectens. The sequence goes on from NC_056733.1 coordinate 1,402,677,080, forward strand.
CTCTATGCAGGCAAGCAATGATTTTGTGGGAGACTGCTCTCAGTTTACAGCTAAATCTTCAGGCAAGGTTTCTGCCGGGAGCACAGAACTCCTTAGCAGATGTGTTGAGCAGGCAATTATGGATCCCCACGGTGGAAATTGGATCCTCATGTATTTCAGAAATTGACAGTGTCATGGGGAACTCCAGACATAGATCTGTTCGCTTCTCCACTAAACCACCAGCTGCCAAAGTTTTGCACGAAAAGGTTTCATCCCACAGCTTGGAAAGTGGATGCTCTTTCTTTCAATTGGAGCAATCTTCATGTGTATGCCTTTCCACCTCTGCCTCTCCTCCCAAAGGTACTACTGAAGGCCAGACAGGACAAGCCAAGGATGATTTTGATAGCTCCAGATTGGCCTCGACAGCATTGGTACCCATTACTGAGAAGCCTGGTACGGGAGCCTCCATGGCCTTTGCCTTTGATTCCACACCTGTTGTCTCAGGAGGACAGTCATTTGCTCAATGTCGAGCTTCACTCTCTGCACCTAACAGCCTGGCATATTCTGTTTTGAACCATAATGGGCCTCCACTTCCACAGCAAGTTTTGAATGTTATTTTGGAAGCTAGAAGGCCTAGTACACGGAAAGTGTACGCAGATAGATGGAAGAGATTTTTATTTTGGAGTGCAGCAAAGGATTTTAATGTTTCTGAGCCTAATTTAAGTGTGGCTCTTCAATATCTTACTGAGTTACTGGACAAAGGTTTGTCCTTCTCTTCTATTAAGGTTCATGCTGCAGCAATTTCGGCTCACTATGATTGTGACCCACCATTGTTTTCTCATACTTTGTTCAAGCAATTTCTTAGAGGGGCAAAGAATATAAGACCCCCACGAAGAGCTCCTACTCCTGCTTGGGATCTCAATTTTGTGTTGGAGAAACTCACTCTACAACCTTTTGAGCCTGCAGCTACTACCGAGTTGAAATTTTTATCATGGAAGACTGCTTTTTTGTTGGCTATTACCTCTGCAAGAAGGGTTTCTGAGTTGCAGGCCCTTATGGCGGTTGAGCCTTTCTTAATTTTCCATAAGGATAGGGTATCTTTACGTACTAATACTTCCTTTATGCCTAAAGTGGTTTCTAGTGTGGCTTTAAACCAAACTATTCATTTGCCTACTTTTTATGCAAATCCCCAAAATAAAGGGGAAAAGATTTTGCATACTTTAGATGTACACAGGCAGTTGCGATATTATTTGGACAGAACTAAAGGGTTCAGGCAGTCTCAGCAGTTATTTGTTTCATTTGCTTTGGGTTCTCAGGGCAAGCCAGTGTCAAAACAAACTATTTCTAAGTGGATTGGGTTTTGCATTGCTTTCTGTTATTCCCATCATGGCAAGGAGATTCCAGCTGGGATTAGGCCTCATTCCACTAGGGCTACTGCCACTTGACAGCTTTTTAAGGGGTGGCAACTAAAGATATTTTGGAGGCAGCTACTTGGAGTTCAGTGCATACTTTCTCTAAGCATTATCACCTTCCACTTTACTCTAAATCTAGGGCTGGTTTTGCCACTGCTATTTTACAGGGCATTTTGGCAGCTCCTGCTTCTTTATAGTTTTGCCATCCTCCCTTTCCTCTGCTTTGGGATTCTACCCAAGTGTAAGGACTGCAGCAATGTGAGATGAAGAACATAGTACAGTTTTGTACCTACCATAAATGTAGATGTTCGAAGATCCACATTGCTGCAGTCCAATTTACCCTCCCTCCTTCCCCTCTGTAGTTAGAGGCGGTTGTGTGGGTTGGGTTGTAAATATTGTGTATATTGTATATATTGTACATATTGTTAGTGCACGGTTGGTTGGTTGGGTGTTTGCTGTCTTTTGGTTTTGACCTTTCTTTTTAGGGTCTTCTGACATCTGGGGCAAGAAAAGACTGAGGATATGACGTCGGTCATGCGCATTTGTACCCTGACGTCCTGATGTCAGTCTAATGCGCCTTGACCGACGTCAGCCTTATACTTTGATATTCGGGCCGACCGAGGACAGCGGACTACCCAAGTGTAAGGACTGCAGCAATGTGGATCTTCGAACATCTACATTTATGGTAGGTACAAAACTGTACTTTTTCCCAGTTGATTGAGGAGTAGTTGAAGTTTCCTAGTATGAGAGTGTTTGGTTGGACCTTGATAGATTCCAGGATGCTTAGGAACGTGGAGTGAGAGTCAAGGGACATGGTTGGGGACCTATAGCAGGCTATGATCTTAATCGCCATCTTACCCAATGTTGTACCTGAAGTATCTCAGATGTGTTATGCCGGGCTACTAGTCTGGAGGTGTGCATATCCTTTATGAATGTGGAGACACCACTGCCTTTAGAGCTTCGGTCCATGTTTTGAGGCCGAAAGGTGTGGAGTGAGTTATAACCTGGTAACGCAGGGGTAGTTTCTGCCACTTTAAGCCAGGTCTCCATTACAGCACAAATGTCGACATTCTCCATTTTGAGAAGTGCTTTGAATGAGTGCATCTTGAGATTTAGACTTCTAGCGTTGAACAGTATGACCCTCAGATTGCATTTATTTATAGTTGTTACTGTGGTAATTTGGTCTTTTGAACACCGCCTGAAAAGGCGCACTATAGGCATGGCAAGAGCCTTAACCAGTACCTGGAAAACCAGAGGTGACAGATGCAGGCCGTTTCTGGCAAAGCATCGGTCGGTCAACCATGTCATCCTAAGCAGACAGATGCTGGATCCCCTTAGAATGACACCAGAAACTTAGCCAAATGTTGAAGTCCATCCTTTTTTGTTTGCACTGCGGTATCATTCTGGGTGATGGTAGGATACTGCTCAGGGCTAGTGTCATACCTGCCTGAGCCACATAATTCAAGAGCGCCACCATGTCTCTTTTCATATAGTCCAGGGAGGTGAGTCTTAGGTCATTCACACCCACATGGACAATGACAGAGTCACACTTGTACTTGTTGTGGAGTGACCTGAGTGCTTGTGCTGTGTGTTTGATTCTGGCACTTGATAGCTGACTGTTACCGTCTCCTTATTCATCCTAGTGAGTGGGACATCTGTGGGCCTCACTATTGAGTCACCTATGATTAGTGTATTGGGTAAGGTGTTTAGTCTTTGGGGCTTAGGTTGATGGACACACTGTGGAGGTGAGCTGTGTGTCCTTTGGTTTGTGCTGTGTTGTGGTGGTAGAGTGTGTTTCTGTCTTGGAGGTCTCTGCTCTTTGGGTAAATTCCTATTGAGAGCCTCCACGAAGGTGGGTGTTTGGTTTGTGTTTTTATGTGAAAGCTGTGATATTGGGTGTTCTGGAGGGCTTTGTGTTCCATGTGGTGTGGTGACCTTTTCCTCTTAACCAGCTAATCCGGTCTTGGCTGTAGAGTGCCTAGCTTCCAGTTTGGTGAAATAAGTGCATCTCTCACAAGTCTGAGTGTTGGGAGGTAAGAGGAGAGGGTTGTCTGTGTACATGAGGTAGTTGCTATACTGCCTCAGAATGCCCAAGTACATCAGGTTAATAGGAGAAAGCACAGGGAACTGCTCTTTAATCATGCCAGGAGGGGTGGTCATAACTACTAAGTACTGGAGCTATTTCAGCAAAAAATGACTAGTGCTGATGGCACTTAAATGTGCTATAATAATTGCTACAAAAACCTGTTGGAAGTGCAAAGGGATTAGGCTATTTGAAGTGCGAGAGAGAAAGAACTAGCAAGATCTAAGGGAAAACTGAAGCGCAGACTTTCTGGCAGCATTAATAGTTTACCTCTGCTCAGCGCCGCTTAGCGGAGCTTAAAGAAGCGCAACCCAGGCTTTTAAACCTTAAAGTTGAAAGGGATGGAAAAACTGCCCAAACGGCCAGCAAACTACAATGTATGGGACAGAAACCACTCCTCTTGTGGTATATAGGCTACCTAGTGCTTACCACTCCAATTGATAAGCTAGAAGGCTTTCCTCCAACACAGAAAGGCTATGGTGGGCTCAGAAGCATACAAACAGTCCTGGATGCAGCAAATCTGTATCTGGACTAGACTAGTTACAGAAAAGGTGGGAAACAAGCTTAGAATTTTTTTTAACAAAAAGCAGCTAAACAGCAGTGAAAACGATTCAAATGCAGTGCAAGTTAGCACACTTGAGTGTGTAGCAATATTAAAGCAAATGCAGTTTAAATAAATGCAATTAAATTAAAAAAGGACTAAAAACAAGTGCAGAAAGCAGTAAATTAGGAAAAAATCAAACTGGAGGCACAATATATAAATAATTCAGTCAAGCAATAACTTAAGACAGTGCAGAACTCTGAACAGTTAAAAAGTGCAAAAAATATACTTAGCTGTATATTTCCAGATTGTTTGAGACTCACAGTCAGAACACAAGGAGATTCTAGCAATGGTAGATTCTAGTAAAGTTTTATATATATATATATATATATATATATATATATATAAGTGGAAAGAGAGAAAGGAGGAACAAAGATAATTCAAGGTTAAGAAACTAAGTGGGTTGGCCTTCTCATATGTTCTCTCTGTATTGGGTAGAATGAGCTGATGACACTAGACTGGGAGGAGCGTCCCAGATCAACTTTACAGTAGGGGTGGGCAACTGCAAAGCCACGAAGTATAAGAACATGACACCAACAGGGAGGGAGAGTGGGGAATACTACAGCTACTGGCTACACTATTTTAGGCAGAAAACACTGCATAAATGTTTGTCACAGCAGAAAAACAGCAGTGAATCAGTAAATGAAAGTTTTAAACAGATAAAAGCATTCTCTAGCGTCTCCATGCTCCAACTGCAAACAAATCAGTTATTTGATACACTCCTTGGCAGGAAATCAGAACAAACAGGTGAGTAACAAATGGTGAAATTTCCAGTTAATACCTTTCACACAGTGAAACTAGCTAAAAAAACTTTACAAACAGTGTGACAGTAAAAACCTTATTTATCAGGCCCTGTAAGGCAGACAGTTTCAGTACAACTTTGCAGACTAGTTTACAGCAATAAAATGCAGTAAAACGTATGCAGCAGGAAAAAGTGCTGTAAATGGCTAGAATAATCAATAACTAGTAAAAATAAGCAAAAACCAGGATACTTGTTGTGGTCAATGCGCCCCTCCTCTGCTTAGTTCAGTTTGTATAGAAAAACAGTATCTGGTGAATCAACGGAGGGAATAACAGCATCATCTGGTCATTCACTCATCCACTAAAAAAAAAAAACTGATGTGCCATTAGCATAACATGGCCGCTGAGTGAACAATGCTGTTGAATGTCCAAGTTTGTACACTGAACTTGAAATCCTTTTGCAGTTTTCATTCCGCAGCTGAAAACAAGGAATGGAACCATTAGGGCCATCTGTTGAAAAGTTCAGCAGCTCCAGAAGGCGATTCTTTTGAAAGTTTGGAAAACAAGTTAATCAACTTCGTAAGTTCGCCCAACAACTGTCGTCCATGATCTTTAGCTTTATCCATGATGTTGGTGGCAGAGGTTGCCATAATCCTACCATTAAAAAGGGCCATGGCAACTGCAACACAGAAATGCTAGCATGTCAAGATAAAACTCCAAATGACTTGAACTGAAATGTAATTTATTGAGCACTTTTAACTAAATTATTTTGTTCATCTTTTCACCACCTTACTATAATAATTTCTTAAATAGGTTCATAGGTTCATAGGTTTATACTAGGCTGTCTGCCCTAAGGCATTTAGCCTAGTATAAACCTATGAACCTATTTTTTAAGAAATTATTATAGTAAGGTGGTGAAAAGATGAACAAAATAATTTAGTTAAAAGTGCTCAGTAAATTACATTTCAGTTCAATTCATTTGGAGTTTTATTTTGACATGCTAGCATTTCTGTGTTGCAGTTGCCATGGCCCTTTTTAACGGTAGGATTATGGCAACCTCTGCCACCAACATCATGGATAAAGCTAAAGATCATGGACGACAGTTGTTGGGCGAACTTACGAAGTTGATTAATTTTAATAAATTTTGTAATTTTATAGTATGATGAATTGTGTAATTTATGTAGAATTGAATTTAAATGTTTAGTTAGTTCCCGTTATATTTGAAACAAATGAGTGGAAATATTTGGCTATTTAAAATGTATTTTGATGTGTGTGTTTATTCTGAAGAAGTCTCCATTGTGAGATGACGAAAGCGCTCAATAAGTTACACTTCATTTTTAGTCATTTAGAGTTTTATTTTGACCTGCTGGCATTTGTGTGTTGCCATTGCCAAGGCGCGTGTTTGGTTGCTGGTTGTGTTGTGTGCTCTCTGTTACCTGCAGTATTTCTTGGTTCTAAATTTTGTTGTACACCAGTTTAGTGAAGAATGTTTGGTTGACATCAGGAACCAAAATGTCACTTAATAAAAAAAAAAAAAAATCTGTACCCCCTTGCACAGTGTCTCTTCAGCTGGAGAGAGACTGCATGACCGGCTTAAATACAGCAAACTGTGGGGTTTCTGAATCTTGAAAACTGTACTGCAGCAACTTCAAATACATAGCTCATTTGGTCTCAGTTGAATGGGCATCATATTAGGAATCCCACTGCATAAGTAGAGTTATGTTGTGTTCAGTGGCTGTTTGGTTATTTCCTGCATATATGTGTTTGTAATACAAGGCTTCCTTATATAGTGCTATATTATTACCCAGGGAACATCCTCTCCTTGGGATCCAACTTGTTTTTTTACATCTCTGTGACAGTGTCTTACTGCTGGAGCACTTTTGCTTCTGGTTAATGCCAACTGCCTTTCTAAATAATTATATTTCTCAAGTCTATGGTCATGCAACCACATGGAAAAAAATAAGCAAGGGAAGTATGGGGGCAATGTCCCTCATGGTGGAGTAGTGTACATAAGCTTGTTAGTCTGGAAGAAACTTGGTATTTCTGCAACAAAACTATTTGAATGACTAGTTGGCTCATCAGAGAGATGAGGCTATACTATTGTAGTCCTGTAAGCACATTGAGAGAAGCCAAAAGGTTCAGCTAAATAGATATTTAAATAGTGGTGTGCATTTCATTCTGGTGTTTTTGCCATATCATCACAATACATAGTGCTCTTGGCTCTTTAGAACACATGGATTTGATGTTGTTGTTGAGGAAGGTGCAAACCTACAGTGCTAGGACTACATGGCTGATTAAAGTGTTACAAGGTTGTGTGCCCATATTGTCTTGATACATCTATCTCACCAACCTGTTTGTGAAAATGGTCCTAGGTTACTGCTTGCCATTTAAGGTAAGAGCAATGAGGCTATTTTTTTTTCTTGGCAGCAGATACATAAAAATCTATATTTTGTGTTGTAACTGTTGTAATGGAGCTACTGAGTTTTTCCTTCCTGTGACTAGGCTCTTCAACTTAGGCATAGACTGTCCTTACAGGTAAGTATGCCTGTGGCAGATCAATTTAATGTAGCAGATGACAGATTAAGTGTTTAATTTGATGAGGGACAAAGTTTGCTGCTTGGCCTATGACATTTGTTCTAAATTTAAAATGCTGTCTGTTAGTATAGGAAGGTGTTTGGAAATTTACATTCATCCACAGCCAAAACTGCACAAGATATTGCATATTTTTCCAGGCATCTCTGGAGTTTGTTCTGACTTTCCCCACCACAAGAAGAAAGACCGGCAGAAGGAGATGGCTTCTAAATCTGAGCTGCTAACCAAAAGCTCAGAAGCATTAAAACAAGCAAACAAAAACATATTCAGGCTCATAGATAAGAGTTGGGGTGAAGCTTCCCACATTGTTTATCAAGTACCCAGTGACTACAGCTGCTTGTGCACAATGGGTGGTCAGCTAACCAGGTTTCTCTTCTCCAGTATTGTCAGCTGTCTGGGCTCTGACATTCCTGCAACCCATGAAGAGAAACCTTTCTCCTCAGTCATATATTTGGACCACCTAGCACTACTTTTACAATACCTACCCCCAAAACAGCATAACTCTGCACTCCAAGTCAAATTTGAATGCATTTTTTTTTGTAGTAAGGGAAGCAGCTGACCTGTCTCCCTTTATTTATTTGTACATACACCAAAGGTTAAAATTGTCATACAGAGGAACTGTTAGTAAAAACTGCAAGAAAGATCCAGCCAAGTTATGGTCTTCATTGTGTAATACTGTAAACCTCCTGTAGTAGGACACCCATGTGATATATCCAAATGACCTCTTAAGGGCATACTAGTGCTTTCAGTTACAGGGCTTCTGAATACCCATGACTTTTTGCCCATAATTATTTATGTATATTTATTTAAAAATTGTTTACAGGGGCAGATCACTGATCATGATCAATTTCTCTCTCAGACTGGGAATGCAGAGAAAGTCAGAATTACATTTAATGAGAAACAGTAGAAGTGTAATGAAAATATGCATCTAAAATATACCATTATCAGCTAGCAAAAATGAAAGCTAGCTTAGTACAGTTGCAATATACATTTTTAGAGCAAATCATATTTAAAAAGGTAAGGTTTCTTGTGATAGTTAGAGCACTGTGTTTAAACGGAAATGATAGCGTAGCCGAGTGGTCCATTCTACCTTAACAGCTACTCAATGAGTGATTAATGAAACACCAACCCCACACCCTCACCACTGAGATGGAATTACCTAGAAACACAGCTTAACAATCTGATTCTGTTCATCCTGAAGCACAAGCATTTTATTCTGAAAGTTGTATAGTCCTACATTTATCCTGTTCTCACATCAATTTAAGTGGGGGAGCAGGTATAGTATAGTGGAGCAGAAGACTTCTGACAGGGTGCCAACACCACCCCTTCATAGTCCGACACACCAGACATTATTGCTGATGGTTGTGGTCCATATGTAGTTTTTCTAGTGATACTTCCTTCTCCTGGTGGAGCTGTTCTCTCAGCATCAGTTTTTCAGGCATCTTCCACCCAGTGTTGGATGCTGTGTTATCTTTCTACCTGGCTTTGGATTGCCTGATGTTGGTAACCCCCCAACACTGGTCTGTCCAGCTGTAGCCCCACTACTAGTTGGTGCCTCTTTATCTATGTGATGGACATTCATACTCCAGGTAGCTGCATACCTTTATTACAAGTTCTTTTTGAATTGCTCAGTGTGTTTCTTACAGCATCAGCCCTTTCAATCAGGGCAGCGACCATGACATATTGTCCAGGCATCATTGTAGTACCTGCATATGTTAACATAAGGATCACTTCTGCAGTGTGACTACTTACACATGTTCTTGTGGTCATCCTTCTGATTTAGCTTCCAGGGTTTTTGTGCATGTGCTTCGGGTAGAGCTGGACTTGTTCCTTACCTTGCATGTCAGCAACTATAAGGGGAGTTTTCTGGTCTCCCCCCCCCCCCCTTTTCATTTGCCCAGGGAAGTGACTTGTCATCAGCTTATTCTTCTTTTACAGGTGACTTCTAGAAAATACCACTGTTTTGGAAAACGTTTTCTGTGTGTGAAATTGGGTATTTTATTTATATATATTTTACTTTTTTAATTGGATTGTATAGAGCAGAGTTGTATTTCTGAAGTCCCTGGAAAAGCTTCCAATAATTGAATGCCTTTAGAAACAAGCTACAGATGATTTTTAGTCCTGAATTTGTTTTGTCTTAGGAAACAAAAGGTTTCTTCACTGAATATTGTACAACTTAAGTTTCAGGGCAGAAAAAGGAGATTTTATGAGCCTTCTTGGAGTACAGGAAACCTACGAAATAAGTTCAAGAATATCCACTCTTTGCAAGGGATAACCCTCCATGAGTGGCAAAAAAGAGGTTCTTGAAAAAGCTATGTATTCACTGTAAAACTGAGCAGTCAAAAACTACCAGTAAAAGAAAAAGCAACAGAGTATGAGGCCATAGTGACTCCACCAGTCCTGCCAAAGCCTAATTATTTGGCCAGGTGAAGTATGACATTGTCCGTCCCTCCCATGGCTTATTTCTACAGTATTCCCACCTGCCCTGACCCCTTTGGAGGCAGATGGTGGATTTCTTCTTGTGTAGCTCTCCAGGTCACAGTTAAAGCATGCAGAACACCCAGGTGAGATGCTGGTTTCCAAGCAGTATTGATTGATACCTGACCATAAGAGGAGCTAGTTGCACCACATGAGATGTGTATGATAGTTTCCATTTCTGAATTTGTCCAAGATACCTAAGAGGCCTCCCTGCCTTTCTGGAGTAATTTCTTCCTTGAAGATTAAAAAAAAAAAAATCTCTTAAATTAAGCCCAACATTTGAAACCCAGATTTCAGTTTCACTGATGTCCTTTTCAGTTACACTTAGTTGTTCGGTAGACCAACCTTCCATTTATCCCCAGTAATGAGATGTAAGGAATACCACATTCTGGCATATTCAACTAAGTGTGAGGAATCTGGGATCATCCTAATCTAATTTAAAGGAGTTACTCCAGATTTTTTTCTTTGCTTGACATCTAGGCTGTATAGTGACTAGCCAGTAACTGAATTTTACCCATATTGTCAACTTCCACCAGTTCCTTTATTTTTTTTTTTTCTTTCTCTTTAGACTGGAAGAGCTCTAATGATCATGCTGGAATCTTCAGACTGCAACAATATCTAGATCTCTTACCTTCAATAATCTTGATATATAGATATATAGATATAGATATATAGATGTTATGTAGTCCTGTCTTGCCTCCATTATTACGTGTGGGTTCAGAGCCGGCCACTTAGAAAGCCCTAAAACTTCTGATTGGCTAGTGGCTAATAGGTATCCAATGATGCATGCGCACATTCCCCGGATCTCGTTTGCCGCGTCTTCAGTCAGAAGCTTCTTTTGGTTGGCCGTGGCTAAGTAATTTAGTTCTTTATTATTACAACTTGTTAGGAGTTTTTAGCTTCGTGTGAAGTGCTTTTCTTATTGCTGATGGCCTTATTGTGATACCGATTTGTGTCATATTAACCGGACTTGACTTTTTACTGGATTTGACCTATTACTGCTATAAAATTCTTGGGCCTGTTGGCCTTTTGTGTGTGATTCCCATGAGTGTGTGCTTTTAGACTAAACCGTTTTACTTAGAGGTACTAGTCTGTTCCCTTTACACTAGGTTTGTTTAAGTTGGAGAATCTAGTAAAACCTCCCTTTGTTGTTTGTTGTGAGAGTTAGGGCTAGATCTGTTTAAGATAGAGGATCTAGTTACTCTCTTGAGTGAGTGTGTTGGTTGTTTCAATCGCCTATATTGCTACTGCCATTATGTCTAAAGAACATAAAGAGCATAAACAGGATTTAAAAAGTGTATGATGGACTGATGGACATAGCGTCTGCGTGTACTGTTTAGGGGCCATACATCTTCAAGAAGCTTGTCTCTTTTGCCATTCCTTTAGTCCTAGAGTGCTCCAGGAACGGAAGAATAAGCTGATTCTAAAAGGCATGTTAAAACCTTCCTTCGAGGAAGACCTAGCCAGTTCGCCCTCCTATGCTAGGTCGCAGTCTTCTAGAAAAGATAAGGGCAAGACCTCAAAAAAGCCTTCTCCAGCCACATCTTCTGTCTTTGAACCTCCACAGAAGTTACCTAAATCGGAGATGGCCTCTGTCTCTTCGGCTCGACTGTCCTTGGAGCCGATCGAGATTCTGGACATGGACCTTGCAGTGTTGGCACCAAGTGCTTCGGTGCTGATCACTAACGGTCCTTTTCGTAGCCGGTCTACAGACATTCCACCGGTCACCCCTACTCTAAAATTGCCTATATTGCAGAGAGCGAGGTCTCACGCTGTCCTCCAGATCCTCCAGGAGCTTATCTGAAGAAGACATCGAGAGAGTGGTGCTCAGACTCCTTAAGTCGTCGGTCTTGCCAAAACTTTTATTGGCTCCGACCATTTCTGTCTCGGAGCCGACTCCTGTTACCGATTCTGCTCTTTTTCCTCCTCCAGCCCAGATTGGGCCTTTGGAGCCGATTCTGTCGGTACCGACTATAGTGGTGTCCTCGGCTCAAGCACCCCGGCTGGTTGTCTCGGAGCCGAGCTCTGCTCCGACACTTTCGGCGCTGTCCGAAGTGTCTATGGTCTGAAGCTCTTCAGTTGGGCCCGAGGGCGACACGTGGAACCAAACCTCTTTGGTGCCGAGTCTTCCTCTTGGTGTGTCGGCCCGAGTGAGCTCGGACCCTACATCGTTCTCTGAGCCGATTCCTTTGGAGCCATCGGCACCTACGCTCTCCTCAGAGCCGGGGCATCATTCGGAGCCGGTGGAATCGGTCTTCGTGAAGATGAGGTGCATGTTGGATAGTTCATCCGTACCATGTAGGAGTACCAATGCTGTACTCCCTCAAGCGCCGACTACAGTCTCAGTATCCTCTCTCCCCCCCCCAGGATGGTAGAGACTCACAGCCTCAGGACCCCCATTTAGGTGGTCCCCGATCTTTCGAGACCTCTCTAGAAGACCCTGCTGAGGAGCCCTCTTGAAAAAGATCATGTAAGAGGAAGCATGCAGACTCCCCTGATGAGTCTGTCACTGACCTCGAGTCAGAGGGGTCCCCTAAGTCGTCCTCTGAAGATGTCTCCTTTGCAGACATTTTGGAAATCCTCAGGCAGAGAGGTGACTGGCCCACTGTTACCCCTTCTGATGAGGAGTCAGTGTACCTGGAGGCTTTTGGGTTTCAACCGTCAGCTTCATGGGTGCCTCCTCCATTTGACGAATTACTGGATCTTGTGAGTCAGAAAGCATGGCAGACTCCTGATGCCGTGGAACCGGTCCCCAGGATGCTGAATAAATTTCTCTCCGCCCCTAAAGACAAAGAGTTTTTATCCAAGGGTTTACCTGTTGATGCCATGGTGGTGGTGGCGGACACTAAGAAGGAGCTAGCAGAGACGACTTCTTCTGTCCATCCACCTAATTAGGAATCCCAAACGATGGATAGGTATGGGAAACGTATCTTCTCTTCAGCGGCTTTTACACTCTGATCGCTGACTATCACATTTTGAGACTTCAGAGAGATCTCCTAAAGGAGTTAGGAGATGCTCTTCAGGGTACCGCTACTGAAGCAGTCCCATCTACAGTGTCTGCTCAGTTGGCTACCCTCACATCTGTTAACTCCTCCATGCAGCTGATCTCATACGCAGCTGATGGTGCGAGTAGGGCGGCGGGTTCAGGAGTCTCATCAAGGAGACATTCCTGGATGCATCTATGCAACTTTGCTGAGCCTTTCAAATCTACATTCACCAATACTCCCGTGGACGGATCCTCTTTTTGGACCCAAGGTGAAAGATACCCTCACCAGGTGTGAGCAGGAAGGAAAGACTCTCTCTGCTGTGGGAGTCCATTTTACCGTTCCTTCTAGACCTTATCCTAAAGGTCAGAAGAGAGGCAAAATGTGGTTCAAGAAATCACAGAGACCTTTCTAGGACACGCAAGGTGATTCCTCCTTCAGAAGTAGGGGGGGTGGAAATTATGGTAGACGTCGCCCTAGAGGCAGGGGAAGCCCACAAAATCAGGGAAGTCTCGATTCCTTTCATGACCGTCCCTATCAGCGTTCCTGATGTGGAACCCGACTGTGCATCTCTGGAGCCAGTCGGGGGTCGCCTGTCCTTGTACCCAGAAGCCTGTCTAAATCTCTCACTCGAGACAAGTGGGTACAAGACATTATCACCAGAGGTTACTCTATACCCTTTTCCCTTCCACCACACCCTCCCAAAAGGATCCCAGATGTACCACCCAATCACAGGGATCAAGCGGCTATACAGATAGAAAAGCTGCTGTTAAAAAGAGTCCTACAAAAGGTCCCAACAAACCAGACAGGATTCGGAACATACTCCAGGTTCTTTTTAGTTCCAAAAAGAACAGGGGACTGGAGACCCATCCTAGACCTCAGCAGGTTAAACGCGCATGTAAAGAAATCCAAGTTCCGAATGGTCACTCTACAAACCATACTCACTCTACAAACCATACTCCCTTTGTTAGGGAGAGACAACTAGATGTGCTCAATAGATCTCCAGGATGCATACTACCACATAATAATGGACAAGGAGCTACCTACTCTTCTGGCTGGGAGCCAATCAGTATCAGTTTCGGGCATTGTCTTTCAGTCTCACCACAGTTCATCAAGTGCATGGCAGTAGTCACAGCTCATTTGCGGCGTCACGGAATCCAAGTCTTTCCATACCTGGACGATTGGCTCCTGACCACCACCACCAGGCATCGCCTAGTTCATTCAAGAGATTCCACAATCAAGCTCTGCTCCCAGTTGGGAATCTTGATAAACTGGGAAAAATCCTCTGTTTTGCCCACTCAGTATATAACTTTTATAGGAGCAAACATAGACACGGTCGATATGACAGCCAGACTACCTACAGACAGAATACAGAATCTTGTGCAACAAATTTACTGGATACTTCCCCTTCGAAGAGTCAAAGTGAAGGTGGTGTTGCAGCTTCTCAGAACTATGGTTTCAACCATAAGCTTGGTACCTTTAGCAAGACTACATACGAGAATACTCCAATGGCTCCTGTCATCCCAGTGGTTGTTTCAGCAGTTGTCTCTACATCATCAGATTCTGATTACAGATTCTTGCAAAAAGGACCTACGCTGGTGGATTCAACCAGGTCATCTTACCACAGGGACTCCCTTTGTACACACCAACCCATTGCCACTGTGACCACGGATGCCTCTCAGATAGGGTGGGGGGGCATTATCTTGGCAGGACTGTCCAAGGCACATGGCAAGAGGAGGAGGCCCATCTGCATATCAGTGTCCTAAAGATGAGAGCAGTGCTTCTAGCGTTGTAAGCACTTCACGACTTTCTCCCTCTAGGAACGATAACTATCCAGACCGACAACATGTCGGTGGTTTGGTATCTGAACAAACAAGGGGGGACCAGATCATACCCCTTATGTCGAGAGGCCCTGCGAGTTTGGAATTGGGCAATTTCTTCCCAATGCTTTCTCATTGCAACGCACATCCCGGGGACTTCCAGTGTGATAGTGGACAAGCTAAGCAGGGCAATACTGTTACCTCACGAATGGTCCTTGAACCAGAAAATAGCCAGTATGATCTTCCACAAGTGGGGACAATCCTGCTGCTACCACTTTGCCAGCCCAATCAACACCAAATGCACCACCTTTTTCTCTCCCATTCCCCCTCCGGGAGAGTCTCCAAGAGATGCACTAGTCCACGATTGGCCCCCGGGACTCCTTTATGCTTTTCCTCCTTTTCCACTTATCCCCAAGGTCATACAGAAAGCAATGCTGTTGGGAAGCAAGATGATCCTCATCACTCCTTACTGGCCTCTTCAGATTTGGTTCCCTTTTCTTGGGCCTCACCTGTTAGACTACCCATGGACTCTGGACCCAGTGCCAGACCTCCTGACACACGTCAAGTTCTTTTCACCCCAGTCTCCACACTCTCAAACTGATAAAATGGCTGCTCCAGTTCCGTTACTAGTCAGGCTTCATGATTTGTCTCCAGCTGTAATTCATATTATTACCTCTTCTCACAGGCCTTCGACCAGAAAACTGTATCATAGTAAATGGAAGAGATTTTCTATATGGGCACACAATAGAGAAGTTGATCCATTTACAGCTCCCATTACTATTGTTCTAGAGTTTCTTTCAGAACTCTTTCACCGAGGTTCAGCGGCTGCTACACTCTGAGTTCAACTAGCAGCAATATCTAATTTTCATGTGGGGATTAATGATTCCAGTCTTATTTCTCACAAACTGTGCAAATCCTTTCTTACGATCTGAGGAAGACAACAGTCGAAAGCACTTATCGGATATCTTCAAGGGACAGTTTTGAGCTTTTTTATTTTTCATTTTATCTTCAAATCGAAGTTTTATTCATATTAAAGGACTACATTTTAACTGGAACACTTGTGGATTTCATTGATTGGCCATCCTTGGGTGGATTTTCTGTCAATCCTTTCTTAAGGGTTCCATGATGTTAAGACCTCCTGTGCAAGACCCCGTTCCTCCTTGGGACCTGAATCCAGTCCTGTCTAGACTTACTCTGCCACCCTTTGAACCAGCCCATAGTTGTCAGTTGCAATTTCTGTCTGGTAGCAGTAACCTCAGCCAGATGAGTTCCTGAATTACAGGCTCTGTCTGATAAACCTCCATATTTAATTTTTCACAAAGATAGGGTCTCTCTCCGGACCAACACTTCTATTATTCCTAAAGTCTTTTCTCAATTTCACTTAAACCAAACAATTGAATTGTCAATGTTCTTCCCCAATCACTCCAATAAAGCAGAGTATACATTCCACAAATTGGATGTGTACAGGCAACTACGTTTCTATATCCACCGGACCAAAGGATTTAGAGAATCAGAACAGCTGTTTATTTCCTTTGCTGAGGTGAGAATGGGCTTGCCAGTTTCCAAGGTTACACTTTCGAATTCTATCTCTAGTTGTATTTCCTTTATTTATAGTTCTCAGGGAAAGGAGTTACCCTTTAAAGTCAAAGTGCATTCCACCAGGTCCTTCTCTACTTCTGCTGCTTTCCAAGCCAGGACACCTATTGATAATATATGTGCAGCAGCAACATGGGCTACCCCTCATACCTTCATTTCCCATTATAAATTGGATTTAACTTCCAGGGGTAGAGCCTCGTTTGGTTCCACGGTACTCAGGAGTATTTTCCAGTGAGCCACCCATTCAAGATGCTAGGGACGCTGTCCCACACGTAATAATGGAGGCGGGATAGGACTACTTAACATAAAGAAGTTATGTACTCACCATAACGTTCCATGTATGTTGTCCATCTCGCAGAACATTATTATGAACCCACCCACCAGCCCCCTTCCTGGAAGATCTGGATACAGTTTTTCCTTTTCTACAGTGGTTTTTACCACAAGGGCACTTTTTATTACAGTTTATTCTTCTGGACCTTTGTCCTTTTTCCTGTCTTATCCTGACAGACTAGTAGCAAACAAGATTTTATATATATATATATATATATATATATATATATATATATATAGATATATATATATATAGATATATATATATGTATATATATATAGATATATGTAATGTGTGCGTGCGTATAGTAAAACTCACAATATTGAATGTAAAAATACATATTTTAAAAAATATTCCAAATAAACTAAAACAATGAGTGAAGTCACTGAAAAACCAATCAGAAAAACAAAATGAAAAATCCAGCAAAGCTAGAACTTCCACTGAATGACCTCCCAAACCTCTTGTATCACAGGCACATGGGATATATACAGATGATCCTTATGAACATCAGGTGTTTCAGCTCATTGGCGATTCTGAATGCTGGAGTTTTCATTGTTTTTACTGACTGGTTTTTCAGTGACCTTCTCACTCATTGTTTTAGTTTGTTTGGGATATTTTTGCTGTGACCCTAATGATAATGGACATCAGCTGGGTGTAACAGCCCTGTGTTTCTAATGATTAGTCAAAAACACTCTGCTTGTGTTGTACTGACGAGGTCATAAGGCCGAAATATGCATATCCGCAGCTAGTGGGATTTGGCTTTATTGGCCTGAAATTGTCCAGTAAAACGACAAAATGCCAGTGAGCTGAAACACCTGATGTTCATAAGGATCATTTGCATATATCCCATGTGCCTCTGATACAAGAGGTTTGGTAGGTCACTCAGTGGATGTTCTAGCTTTGCTGGAGTTTTCATTTTGTTTTTACTGATATTTTAAAAAATAGAAACTCAAAATATCTGGAAAAAAAAGTATATATACTTTTTTGCAAGGGGCAAGTCCTCCTTCACCCTCGTGGCCAGTGCACCTGCAATTTATAATTACATAACATCAGTGAAGGGGCAAATTCCCAATGCCTGCTGTACCTTGATCTTTACACAAAGTAATTTTGGCACAATATGATTATCTGGTAGGAAGAACAACTACCTACATAGCACTAGTATGCATCCTAACCATACCAAGCGGAATATCATTAAGGGTCAAGTCTATAGGACCATAAGATTGTACAACAATGACAGTGAACTAGCTAGTGCTCTACAACTATTGAAGATAGAATTTTTAGAGAGGGGATATAATGCACGCGATATAGATAAATGTATTAACGAAGATTGCAGTAATAGAGATGGAAGGTGCAGACCTTATTTCTATGAAGAAGGGAGCATTGAACCAAATACTCAAATCAGTAGCAATAATATGACTAGCCATATCCAAGGGTTTATTGATAACACCCTAAGGATGCCGTTAACATTTGCTAGTAATATTAATTCTGTCTGTAAAGTGATTACCGAGAATTGGGGTATTCTTTCCACAATTAGTGATCTACAAGGCATTATTGGGCCTAAACCCAATTTTACATTTAGGAATAACAGAACATTAAAGAGTCACCTTTGCTATAAGAACGATACATCAACCATCAAGAATAGATCTGATAGATTGGGTACCTACATATGTAGAGATTGCACAGCCTTCAAGTATATTCACAGTGGTAGAAGCTTTGTACACCTATTTAAGGGTTTCAGTTTTAACAGCAGTCAATATGCTGATTGTACAACATCTAATGTAGTGTATCTTGCCTATTGCACAGTATGTTTTAGTTTCTACATAGGTAAGACTAACAGGCGGTTGAAAGAGAGAATAATGGAACACTACAGGGACATCAGGAATTGCAAAGAGAGTAGTGCTATAGCCATGCATAATAAGAACGAGGGACCAGACCATAATTTTAAGTTCTTTGTTCTACAAGTCCTGCCAGAGAGACTGAGAGGGGGCAGTTTGTCTAATGACACGGAGGTTGCAGAACAAAAATGCATTATGTTGGTTAACACAGATAAACCACCAGGTCTTAACAATATGGTGTCCTTGAAACCATTCTTAAAAGCTCGTCCACTTAAACATTGACTGTTAAGATTTTAGAACTTTAATGTATAATTTTATTTATTGTATTTATGTTCTGTCATTATGACATACTAAGTTTATGTATTTCTTATGTATATACATTTTTATATACATACATTTTTATCTACATATATACATGTACATTTTTTATATAGATTTTCTAGATATTTATATACATCATTTTTTCTTTTCTATATATTTTTATACACGCATGCATACATATTTATACTTGCATAGATACTGTTATATTTCAACATGCTTTTTCATACACATTATATTTTACATGGTGTTAGTGCACTATATATATTTATATCTATGTTGCATGTTATAGTTTGTTTTTAAAAAATGTATGCATAGTAGGGCATGGTTTTAGCAATTTTAATATAGGTTCATGGATTGGTGCTGGGCTGGGTGCCCTTGTGGGCCATTTTGAGCCTAACCGTTTGCCCCATGTGAGGGTCGAACCCTGCATGTTGTGTCTATAAGGTAAACACCTTAACCGTTATGCCGTTATTAACCATGACTCCT
Organism: Protopterus annectens; assembly: GCF_019279795.1. Classification (NCBI taxonomy): domain Eukaryota; kingdom Metazoa; phylum Chordata; order Ceratodontiformes; family Protopteridae; genus Protopterus; species Protopterus annectens. The sequence continues at coordinate 1,402,696,339 of NC_056733.1, forward strand.
ATACATAATGTGTTCTAATATTTATGAATTTTTGAACCAGATATATGCATATTCAAGATGTACTAGAGTGGACCAGGTTAAAGCATTTGTATTTGACATTGTATCTTTAAGACTTAATTGATAGCGCGTGCTGCTACTATATAAGGAATTAATTGTTTTTGTGAGTTGTCTGATGAAGGGGCACATCCCTGAAAGCGCTTACCTGTTTTATAATAAATTACCTAGCTGTAGTACAGTTGGTGTTTGTTTGCTACAGTAGCTAAATTTGTTGGCTTCACTTCGAAGTGTTTTTTTGATAAGACATATGTTTTACAAGACAGGAAAGACATCTATTCAAACAGCTAATTACATTATAATAGTTAGCACCACTGTGGCACAAAGGAATACATCTCCAATTGCGACCCAGATGACCAGAGTCAGATTAGCAACTTGTGTGCTTGGAGTGGATTGGGGAGCAGGAGATATTCAGCTTTTGCCAGTACACTTACCCGGTATGGGGAGGGGGGGGTGTTTGTTCCCTTGGTGTTTCCTTTGCAGGTCTGGGGTTGCAGGGGTGGATCCCAACAGCTGTAACATGCTTGTGGAAGGGATGTGGGCATAATTACCCAAGACAGGTTTCTGGTAGTTTTTGCAGGGTACATATGGGAACACACACACTTTTTTTGTTATGGGAGCACTGGTAGCACCAGCAGTGATGTTGCTCCTTACATCACCACCAATGGTTTGTGAGGTTGTCTGCTGTGTTGACAGACATGCCATAGACTGCATTTACCTGATTTTGGAACAGATGGACTCTATGATTTTCTCTGTGAAGTGGAGTAAATGGACAACACAGCAAATGGGTCATTTTGTTTAGTTACTTGAAGGTCAGAAGGCAGTGGAGCAGGAAAAAAAGTACACACAAGAAAACATGCCATGGATTCTTGAAGCTTTCTTTATATCTGCTTAGGTGTCTGTTATTACTACCCTTGCAGTCTTGTCTTTAGTCTCTTAAGAGCCTCCAGGGTATTCTCAGTGTTTATCTTTAAGTGTGGCAGCTTAGCTAAGACTGCAGGATACAAGAAATGTGTCCTGTTTTTATGACTAGATCTTTGCTGCAGCCTTCAGAGACCATCTTGTCCAGCATTACTTTCACTCCTTGGGAATGACTGTAAATTTAGTAGAGTCCACTTTTCAAATAATCCACAAGCTGACTTTCATAGGTATTTTTCCTCTAGGATATCGAGGGCATATTTATCTCTAAAGAGTATCCAAAACATGATGAAAATAGTATCTCTCTCCCTATCATGTCTCACAAGCAGTAATGTTCCTCTGAGTGCTGGGTCTCATAGCAGCGTCTATACATTGGATTTCACAATAGGGTCCACTTACTTGGCCTGTTGTGTCCACTGGACACAAGGGAACCACCTTTTCTTGTGGTCAGGTTGCGCAAGGATTGTAAACAACATGTGAATTATGGACTAATCTCTAGTATTGTCTTCTTTATGGCAGGCTGTTTTCCTTGTAGAGTTCCAATGGCACTGATCATAATTGACTCTCCCGTATTCTAGTGGGAAGGATTTCAGAGTGCAGGCTTTTCTAGGGGTTGTGATCAATGCGTGAAACTTACAGGTCACTGTCTTGGAGATGAGGGATGTCCTTCTGTGTCTGCAAGCCCTTCAGACTATATTTTTCTAGGGGACATCTGTCCATCCTTTTGGATGTTATGAAGATGGTTTGGGATTTTTCAATGGGGTAAACAATTTTCTTTTTTTTTTTCCTGCCCCTCGAGTGCCAGATATTTCTAGTGCTTTTTTGTCATTCCCTGACTCCGTGGTGAAAGTCTGTATGTGTAAGTGAAATCCTATTTTAGCATTTTCTGTATTTCTTATAATGAGATTCATCCAGGTGAATATATCCAAGGCCAAAGTAATAGTGATTGCATATGATGGCAAAAACAAACTGAATGTTCCTTGTGTTTCACTGTTACAGTCCTAACTGATGGGATTTCCTGCTGTGGAAGCCGTTGGATGGCTCAACTACAAGACATTTTCTCTCCCTTCAGGAGCTGGCAGATGTTCTGACTGACGTCAAAAAGTCCAGGCACAAAGGGAGTCATCCGGTACCATAATTTCAGTCCATCTTGCCATTGGAGCCTGAAGCAGAATGCTAGTCAGCATGTCGGCCAGTCTGCACCAGGGAAAGAAAACGTCTAAAGCTAAGTAACCTGTCGGGGAACTTTTCATGTGCTTCTTGGCTAATGTCAGAGAAAGTTAATTGTTTCTGCTGTGGCAATCTGCTACTGCATTGGGACTTTCACTCTTTTTGCATAGTTTATTTGGGCCCAGAACACGACATACCTGTCGGTCCTGTGCTGACTGTAACAGGATGATCCAGCGTAGAGCTTAGATTCTACCTAAGCACCTTTAGTGAGTTGTTCAGGACATTTCATATCATGTCTCCCACTGGTCGGGCCCAGGATGATCACCCAAATATAAGAAAAAGAAGCTTCCAAAGCATAGGGTACCAGATGACAATTGTTCATTGTCCACCAGTCCACTTAGGCTTATCATCAAAGAAGGCAAGATGCTTTTGCAGTACCCTCTGACTGAGGTTGTGGTGTATGCCTCTGCTGAGACCTGTTCTGAGCCGGGTATGCCTCCAGGTCCCTCTATTTCTGCACAGGCTGCAAGACTTGGCTCGTTGGTTAGGTCCAGAGCCTGTTTACAGGATCCAGCTTCTGATGACTGTTTTCCATCTGTTGAAGGGGAGACCAGAGTCCCCATTCATCAGGAGATCACCTCAGTTCACTGTCTATGGGATGCAGCTGCCTGTCAGCATCCCGGCCCTAGCACTGACATCACCATTAGGTCCATGCCTGAGGCCTCAAATAAAAAGACTGCAGCCAGCTTGCTCCAACCAAGGTCTGTTAGCTACCACGCCCAGATTAAGGACTATCAACAGGACCTGTTTAGGTTGGCTGAGGATTCGATTACTGTAGTCCAATCCAGACACCTTAGCCTCCATGGTTCTGCCCCTGAATCTTCTCCTGGTAAAAGAAAGAGTCCCCCCCCCCTCCAAGAGTCTTAAGATTCCTTGGATTCAGAGGATGACTCTGAGGAAGGTTTGCCTGCTGCTTACTATGGGGATTCAGACTCTGAGAACCTAGCCTCAGCTTCACCCCTTGAGGACATATCTTTTGGTGAGACACTGCTCACCTTGAGGAAACCCGTCGGATGGGAAGCTCAGGATTACCCTCAATCTAAGAAGAGAGGGTAAGGGAATTCCTAAAACTATCTTAAGCACAAACCTCTTGCAGTTTCTCCAGTCTTAGAGGTAATGGATGATGTCCTGTTGGACTCTTCCTTGCAGCTAGATTCTTGCACACCTGCTCCTTGAAAGGCAGACAAATTTAACAGAGTTATGGTTTTCCATAGGCACCTTTTTAAGAACCCTGCAGTGGATCCTGAAGTGGTGTCTTTGTGTCTTACCAGCTAGAGATATCACGTTTAAAAACACCCTGCCAACGGGCAAACAAAGTAGAGCTTTGGAGAGGTTTTGGAAGAAAGGTTACACTTGTGCTGTCATGTCCATAAGGGCCCTAAACTGGCAATTTCATATGGTCAGTTATCAGGAGACCCTCTTGGACCAGGTGAAGCAAAAATTGGTGGGTGTTGAAAATATGGCCATCTCCAAGGAACTGCTAGACTTATGCAGTTCTTGTTCTCAAGTTGCTAAGCACTCCTTGCAATATGGCTGTGCTGCTCTGGAAGCATCTAGCAGGGCAGCAGCTACAGGATCTGTTATTAAAAGACATGCTTGGCTGAGGGAGCATTCCCTCCATGAGCATGTAAAGTCAAGTCTTTTGGATCCTCCTCTGGACTAAGAGTACCTTTTTGGTTGTAAGGCTGATGCAGTCCTTAAAAAGATGGAGGATAATGCCAAGTCCATGCAGACTGTCAAGGTCTTTTTTCAGGTTCAACCTTCCTGCTTCAGCCTCCCAGCCAAAACCAAGACATAGGAGACCCAGAGGGGACAGGAATCAGAGGCAGTACTAGCAGCCTAAACTGTGGCAAGCTGACTTTAATAGATTTATGAGATCATGTCAACTGGTCCCAGCAGAGAGTAATCATGACTCATCCATGTTGTTCCCCTTCCCTCTCAAGGTCCTCCCCAACTTCCCTAGCCTCACTTCCCAGACTAGGAGCACTGCTCTCTCTCTACCCCCTAAAAATGGAAACTCGTTACCAGGGATCAGTGGGTGTTAAAAGTTTTATAAAAAAAAAAAAAAAAAAAAAAAAAAAAGGGATATAAACTTCATTTCAAGCAATCTCCAGCTCGTTCAGGCTTCCCAGAATTCCCCCAAATCAAAAGATAAAGGCCAAAAAACAAATTCAGTTACTGTGTACCTAAGGATGTTCTTCGTGTTGCCTCAGTTTTTCTTGCCCCAAATGTCAGGACCCCCCAAAAATAGGAAGCTATTAAATGGTGTGGAACACCTCCAGTGAAAAGTAAATACCCCTGCCATAAAAGATGGCCATAAATAGGATAGGTAAAAAGGATAGAGAAAGCCAGGGGGCTGGAGGGAGGAAAGCCAGGACTGCAACAGTGAATACACTCTAACATCTACATTTATGGTAAGTGTACACAACTGTACTATGTCCTTCATGTTTCACCATCATAGTCATCACACGTGGGTTGATTCCCAATGCTGAGGAAGGGTGGAGGTAGTCAAGAAGTGTTAGGACTGGCTAGCAGGCCTTGCAAAACTGCTGTAGCAAATCCAGTTGTGGATTTAGAGAAAATAGGCAAGTGGTAATGCTTGGTTAAGGTGTGTACAGAACTCCAGGTTGCAGCTTCCAAGATGCCCCTGGTAAGGGACTCCCCTGAGAAATGCGGTAGAGGTTGAAGTAGCCCTATTGGAATGAGTTGTGATCCCCTGTGGGGTAGATTTTTCCATGGTGCTTGTAGCAGAAATGGATACAGTGTGCTATCCATTAGGAAATGGTTTGCTTTGAAATGGCCTTGCCTTCTGCCCTGTAGTAAACTGACTAGCAGTTGGTCAGATTTTCTGAAAGGTTTCGTCCTGTCAAGGTAGAACCTGAGCTGTCTGTACATGTCCGAGTAGTACAGAATCCTATCCCCCTTATTCTGAGGATTAGGGAAAAAGGTTGGTAAATGGATAGATTGGTTTAAAGCCACACTGGATACCACCTTGGGCATAAAGGATGGGTCAGTGCTGAGGGAAACCCTGTCAGCATCGAAAATAATGAAGGTTTCCACAGCCATCAGTGCCTGTAACTCACTCTTCTTGCTGAAGTGATGACTAGAAGTAAGGCTGTTTTCCAAGAGAGGAATTTTAACTCTGCCGAAGCAGCAGGTTCAAAAGGGGGAAGCATGAGCTTCTCTAGTACAAAGTTGAGGTCCCAGGCTGGGGTGGGAGCTCTCCTAGGGGGCCTCAAGTTGTTGGCGCCTCTCAGGAACTGTTTGATGAGAGGGTGAGAAAATAGAGGTGGCTCAGTATTATAATGAGCTGAGATTGCAGAGGCATGAAACTTAAAGGATGAGAAGGATGGGCCTCTGTGGAGCAGCTCTGCTAGGTAATCAAGGATTTGAGGTAAGGTGGGCACGGCTGTGTCCTTTCCTTGAGACTGACTCCAAGAACAATATTTTTTCCACTTTTCAGCATAGAATTTCCTAGTACTAGGCCTTCTGGCCTCAAGGATGACGTCCAGCACCTGTTTGCTGAGGGTTGCTGGTGGTGTATTCAGGGGATAAGCCAGGTTGCAAGGTTTAGGGTTTGCAGCTTTGGATGTAAAATCTGTCCCTCCTGCTGAGACAGCAGGGAAGGTTGCTGGTGCCAGGGTGGCACTGCTGTTAGACTGCATAGGAGTGGGTACCAGTGCTGGCGTGGCCAGTCTGAGGCAGCAAGGATTGTCCTTGGCCTGTCTTGTCCTGTCTGATCTTGAGTAGAACTTTTGAGAGGAAGGGCAGAGGAGGAAAGGCATACATTGAGAGGTTTTCCCATGTGAAGGAAGGGTATCCACACCCCAGGCTCTGCTGCGAGGGTTCCTGGTACAAAATTTGCTCAATTGGTGGTTTTGGGGGGAGGCAAAGAGGCCCACCTCCAGTGTCCCCCACCTTTGGATTAGGAGTTTGAATGAGTTTGGCTCCAGTCTCCACTCGTGTGGGTCCAGTATATTTCTGTTCAAGTAATCTGCCAGTGAATTTTGTTTTCCTGGCAGGAATTGAGCTTGTAGGTGCACTTGGTTGCTCAAGGCTGTGTTCCACATTGCCATGGCTAACCTGCATAGAGCGTAGGAATGAGTTCCCCCCCTGCTTGTTTATGTACCACATAACTGTGCTGTTGTCTGTCTTTATCAGGGGCTGTCCTGGAAGGATAAGATGTTTGAAGGCTGTCAGAGCGTTCTGTACAGCTAGCATCTCTTTTTGATTTATATGCAGGAGAATTTGTCCTGGGCTCCATTTACCTTGAATGCATTTGCCTGCCACGTGAGCCCCCCATGCATAGTCTGATGCATCTGTTGTCAGGGTTTGGGCGGCTAGTGGTTGAGTGAAAGGGAGTCTCTTGTGGTTGCATGCTTCTGCCTACCAAAGGAACTCTGCCCTTAGACAAGATATGATGGGAATCGCTGTTTCCAGGTCATGAGAATGTTGACACCAAAGACTTTAAGTACCACTGAAGTTTCCTCATATGCAGTCTTGCATATGGAATTAGCAGAATGCATGAGGCCATGAACCCTAGGGCTTGCAGTATTTTCCTTGCAGATAGCTGGGTTTTTGTGGCCATTAGTTTGAAGTAGTTTGTCAAATAGGCCTGTTTTTCTGAAGTGAGGAATGCCATCTGGGAAGTTGTGTTCAAGCTTGCTCTCAGGAATACAGGTTTTTGACTGGGCACCAGTTGTGATTTCTTTTCGTTGATGGTGTACCCCAGTGAAGTTAGGAGTCTTTTCACAAATGCCAGGTGCTGTAGTAGTAATTCCTGACTGTCTGCCTGAAATCAGGCAATTGTCAAAGTATGGATAAATTTGAATATTTCTCTGCTTGCAAAATGCAGTGGCTGGAGCCAGGCACTTTGTGAATAATCTGAGCGCAGTAGATAAGCCAAAGGGAAGTTCAGAGAACTGATGGTGCATAAAGCCTGCCCTGAAACGGAGATATTTCCTGCAAAACTCCCTTATGGGGATGTGCAGATGAGCTTCTTTTAAGTTTAGTGTGACTAACCAGGAATCCTTGGCTAGCATAGGAAGAAGCTGTTGCAGTGTAAGCATTTTGAATCTTAGGACCACCAGAAAGGTGTTGAGGGTTGATAGGTCCAGGATAGGGCACCAAGAGCCATCTTTTATGGGCACCAGGAACAGTCTGGAGTAGAAACCCTGTTCTCTTTGTTCTGCTGGAACAGATCGAATAGCCCTAATATTGAGAAGGGAAAGTACTTGCTTTTGGGCCTCTGTCCACTGGTTTGGAGGAAGGTCTGGCAACCCGATTGGGGTTGGCAGCGAGCGGAAGTAGAATCTGTATCCCTGGAGTACAATGTTTAGAACCCATTGGTCCTGTGTAATGGTTTCTTGCATGATAGGCAAGCTTTCCTCCTAGGGTTGCAAGTACATGGGCATGGCTGGGAAGGAGAATTGACAAGTCATTGTGAACTTTTATCTTAAGGGGCGGCTTGCCACTCCCTGTTTTTGAGGTGGGAGCACTCCATTGTTTAGATTTTTGCATACCCTGAGACTGTAGTCTTGGTGGTCTGTTTCCCCTGGGTTTGGACTGAGAAAGCCTGGGAGAGACTGGAAAGGACCAGTTTTTAGAAGGCCAATGCCTACTGAATCTAGGTGGCTGCATGTGTAAGAAATCTTTGATAGTTTGCATAGATTTAGCTTTTTCCTCCATCTTTTTAAGAACTTCTTTTGTGCCCAACAAACAATCCTGATTTAATGGAGCATCTAGTAATTTTGCCCTGCAAGATGCTTCTAAGGCATCAAACCCACACTGCAAAGTATGTTTACTAACTTGGTTTGCAGAATGCATTAGCTCTTGTAAATCTTTATTTTCTGCACAATCAGGGAGTTCAGTTCCATAATATGTTGTGGTACTTCAACATGTGAAACTGGCAGTTCAAAGCCCTGATGGCAAGAGTTGCAGAGGTATATACCTTCTTACCCCATCTGTCTAAAGCTCTAGAAACCTTGTCTGAAGGGGTAGGGTTTTTGGCTGTAATAGCCTTAATGCCTTTAGGTCCCTGGGAAATGGTCTCTGGATCTGCAGTAGGATTCTTAAAGAGAAATTTGTGAGAGTTAGGTACTCTGCAGTACCCGGCAGGTTTTCTAGAGGCTGGTGGTAAAGTGTCAGGAGTAAGACTGGATTCCATGAAGACATCATCTACAATATCCAGGACAGGGGTTATAGCTAGAGGCCTGGTGCTGAGGCAAATCTAAAAATTCTCAGTCTCTTTTTGGACTGAGGGTAGTCTTGGCATTCCCAGCGGAAATGTTCTCTTAAGGTATGCAAGGTTTCACCAAAAGAAAACTCTTCTGGAGGGGAGGCAGGGGGAATGGAATCCTCTGCATCTGAATCCTCATAGGTAGATAGGGGTATGTCCTGGTAATCAGAAGGATCTCTGAAGAAGACTCCTGGTCTGTAGAATCGGAAGGGAATTCAATTCTTTGTCTTTTTGGGGGGGGGGGCTGGCTTCCCCTAATTAGAGTAATAAGGTCTTCCGCCATTCTAAGCATTTGTTTCTGTGGCATGGGAGCTTGAGCATGTGCTTTGGTCATCTGTTTTCTAGGTGTAGTGCGAACTCTGGGCTTGAGCAACTCTGTAGTTTTAGCCAAAAACGAAGTTGTTGGGTTAATACAAACATCGGTAGGTCGGAATACACCCTCAGAAAGTGGTGTCTGCACAGTGGCCCCGGACCCATCCAAGGTAGAAACATCCTCAGGTTCCATAGTCAAAGAAGCATCTCGTGGCATACCGGACTCTGAATGGGTCTCAGCAGAGGCCTGCGAATATGTAGAAGTGGGTATCAGGGGCTGAGAAGGCACCTCACTGAGTACTGGCGGACTGGCGACTAGCTTAACGGAAGCTTCCATAGGGTTGCCACCTTTTCAAATGGGCAAAGTGGGACATTTTTGGTACAAACATCAAATTTCACAGGCTGACACATACCCACGGTCAGTACAAAAGTTAGAACTTAAATTTATTGCCTAAATAAAAGCTTATTCTTGTAGCATTTTAGTTGCTTTTTCTGTTTCTTATAACATTTAGGTATGTTAGATACAGAATAACTGTTTTATGCAACTATTACATAAAATATAGGAAATAATTTTGTCCTAAAATCTCAGGACATTTGCCATTTTTACAATTTTTTGTCAGGACACAACTGCCCAAAGAGGGACTGTCCCTCGCAAAGTGGGACAGGTGGTAACCCATCATCGGCAGTTTTGGATCTATGCGATCTGTCTTTATCCTTATGTTTTTTCGGAAGATTGGTAGTCGGATGGCTTATCAAAGCCATTTCGGAATATGGAGAATGAGAGTGAAAGAATTTAGCAACAAAGATAGCCCAACGACGAATAGTTTGGGCGTTGAGGCTCAAAACCAGCAGCGAGAGACGTCGTGGTCTGGGCCTTAACAGGTTATGCAGTAAGAATGAAAATCTCTGTGAGGTATTTGCTTTCCACAGGCAAGACAATTGTTAACTTTTTCTGACATCAGTTAATGCAAGAAAAAAGGATCCCAACAGTGTACTTGGCTTTAGAAGACTTCAGGTTCGAAACTCGTAAAACGAAAATTTCAGGTAGCGGCCGACCAGCACTTGCGAACTGCTTCTGCTTCGGGCTCCTAGACTGCAAGAAAGACTGATGTAATGGTGTTGGCTGCATGTTTTATACCCCTGACGCCCGAACATCATGGAAGAAGAGACCGCATCCATCGCAGAAATCCCAAGACTCTGGTATTCGGGCCGACTGAGGGCTACCTGCAGGCAGATAACCCAAGTGTGATGACTGCAACAGTGAATACACTCTAACATCTACAATTTATGGTAAGTGTACACAACTGAAATTTCTTTGGAATCAACACACAAAAGATTAGAGGGAAAGGGATTTTACTCAAGGCTGTTTCTAGTCCTATAAAAGGAAGATACTTGGAGACCTATCCTGGATCTCTCAAAGCTCAATAGATTCTTGCAGATAACAAAATTAAAAATGCTAACTCTTCAAAAGCTCTTGCCCATGATTGCGCCCAATGCCTACATGGTTACTCTAGTTGTAAAAGACTCTTCTGTTCAGATTCCCATAGAAAGAACTTACAGGAGGTTCTTGCGCTTCAGAGCAGATGCAAAGCATTACAAGTTTTGTGCTCTGCTTTTGACATTTATTCTGCTGCCATGGTGTTCACAAAATGTCTTGCTCCAGTGATGGCCTTTTGCAGGTCAAAGGGCATTCAGATTTAGTCCTGCCTTATTGAAGCAATGAATCTGGAAACACTCACATTGGATTTGCAATGCATCCAAAAACCTGTAGCAGTTTGGGGTTCCCAGTCAATATCCAAAAGTGTCATAGACCATCCCCTCGAACAGGATTGTGTCTGGAGGCTTTGTTGGACTCCTCTCTTCAAAAAGCTTTTCTTTTCTCCAAAGAAAATAACCTAACATATTAAAACTCAGAAAAAATAGGATGCTAACTAAAACAAACCACACACTGGAGCCAGAATAAATTTAGCGCTTTTGTCCCGTTTATTACAGAACTTCTTCAGAATTACACATTACTTCTAAACACATTACTTCTAAAAAACTTCTACAGTGACCACCTCACTGCCAGGGAGTTCCTTGGAGCCTTGGGTTACATGCCATCTTGCTTCCTTATGATCCCCCTTACCAGACTTCATATACAGTGGTAACTCCGAAATGTTCCAGTCTCCCAGTCCCAGAACTTCAGGATGAAGCTTCTCACTTTTCTCAGGAAAGAGTTTGCCTGGTGGGCATGTGCCTGCTCCCTAAATCCAGAATTCCCCTTCAGGATAAATCCTCAGAACCAAACATTGACCACCGATGCCTCAGGCATAACCGGGGGAGCACACTACAATAACTCATGGAAACATAAATGTAAAAAAATTGTTTTTCAGTCCAAAAAAGGCATGATTGTTTTCAAAGACCAGAGGAAACCAGGTGCTCTCCTAATAAAGACAGAGAGTACCACAGTTACATGGTACATAAATAAGCAAAGGGGGGACTTGCTGTTACCCTCTTTGTTGCCTAGCCGTGGATCTTTGGCAAACTACAAACTTTTTAGGTCTGCACCTCAAGGCTCAGTATGTACCAGGAGAAAGAAATCAACTGGCAGTTCACGTAAGCAGAAGTCTTTCAGACCCTCATGAGTTGCAATTGCATCGGGTAGTTTTTCTCAGCATAGCCTGGAATAGACTCTTTGCCACAAAAGAAAATTCTCACTTGGAAAAATTTTGCTTGAGGGCCAAAACCAAGTTGACTTGGAGGACATATGCCTTTTCCTTCCCTTGAAGAGGTGTATTCCTCTATGCTTTCACTCAATTACCCTTACTCCCTGGGAGATTTTGAAAATAATGGAGGAAGGACCAAAGGTCATTGTAATAGCCCCAAATTGTCCAAGGCAGCACTGGTATCCTCTAATGCTCAGTCTCAGCAAGAAGGAACCATGGCTGCTGGCCCAGTGAGCGGATCTGTTGAAAGAGAGCAAAGGCACCATCATACACTGCAACCTGAACACACTCAAATTGACCGCTTTGGATGATATTTTAACCCTCATGGTTGAGGACATCCATTGACAAACAGGCCCTGAATATTCTAAAAGAAGCCAGGAAACTTGGTTACATGAAAATCTTCCACAGCTGAATGGAAGAGATTTACTATATGGTGCATACAAAAGGGACAGCCCTGTCCACCCTTGGGTTCCTCTTATCCACCCACAGTTATTAGAGCTTTTTGTCAAAGGGCTTTCTCACTCTTATATGAGGCTGAAATGGCTGAACTATGAATCTTATCTGCCATTTCAGCCTTTTCCTGCCCACTCATGAAATAGTTCCTGAGAGGGGTTATTTACATTATATCCCTGAAAAAAGCTTCTCCTCTGTGGGATCTCAGTTCCATTTTGAAGAAGGTCACCCTCCCCCTTTTTGAGCCAGCTGCCTCCGCTGACGTCTAGTTCTTTTAAAGTGTATAAAACGCTTTTTGTTTAATAAAATCTAAATTCTTCAGATGCAAACATTCAAGGTACAAGTTTTTGTTAAATAAAATAACAGGAAGTGCTTCAGCCAGTAAGCTCACATGCTGTGATGACATCAGCAACAATAGTTAACCCTTCCTGTTCTACACAGTATGAAAATATACTGTTTAAAACTATAAAACAATGCTGACATCCATAAAAAAGGACCATTGAAGCAAGTACTTGGTCCTCTCTGCATACCTGTAGAGCTGGGTTTACCACTGCAGTTTTGCAGGGCATCCTATCCTCTCCATACAGTTCTCCATACACCCTCTTCTGAGCTTTGGGAGTCATTGCATCAGTTAGGACTGCAGTAGTGAAACATGAAGAACGTAATATATTTGTGTAAATTTATCATAAATGTAGGTGTTGGAGTGTGTTCACTAATGCAGTATTCTTTGCATCCCTCCTTCCCCTCTTGCCCCAATGTTTGGGGTGGGCATTTTCCTCTCTAGATCCTGGTTGTTTCCCCTCCTCTGTTCAGATTAGGCTCAGTGTTACACTGTGTAATATCCTGGGGCTAAGGCCCTTGACTTTAGGGACCAGCTAGAGGCTCCTTTCTGATGGGGGCAAGAAAGAATTGAAGTTATGGCACAGTGTGACTCCCTTAATACCTGGATGTCTTGACATTGGTCAGTGCATCTGCTGGCTCTTGGAGGGGGAGGAAATTCTCTAGTAATCCCATCAATTAGGACTGCAACAGTGAATACACTTGAACATGTACATTTATGGTAGGTTTACCCAACTGTACTTTCTCCTTATTTCAGCTTTACTTGTATATGTTTTTGCGCAGGCTTTATTCCATGCAAGAAGCTCCTCACTTGCCTTTCAGGAAAATCTATCTTGGTTCTGTGTCTGAGTTTAACAGCTTTACTGCTTTGTTTCTGTTTAGGTCTGAGGGGCTTTCCAGCAAAGATTGATTATATTTTTTCTCCAAGGCCTTCCACTCATACTTCTTACAGGAACAGACTGAAAACGGTGCCCTTATTAGCAGAGGAATTTGACCCAGATTCCTTTTGGCCTCATTTCCTCAAATTTACTATACTTCCTGAAGTCATTGCCTTTGGTCGTGGTTATTCTTTGGTCTGTAAGCACATGGAAACAAGTCTCCAACTTTCATGTTTGTGAAGATTTCATTTCTTTATTTTCATGTAGTAGTTTTAAAAGACTTTCTAAGAGGTACATTTCATTTGAATATTGTGCTGCAAGTTGTAGAGCTGGCACTTCATGTTAACATTTTCATTTTTAGTAATTCTTTCTGCATGCTTTTAGGCCCCACTACTCTTACTCTGATAATGCAACCCTCCATACTGGGAACATACTTGATAAATTATAGTGCAAGGCAAACCATCTGTAGGGGATGCCATCCAGGCAACTGTGTGGATTTATTTTGCCCCTGCTTAAATCTGACATTTAGCCCACTCCTTTGGTGGCATGTGGTCTAATTCTTGACACAGCTACATCTGTCTTACCCCAAAGACCGGGCCCCTGTGCTGTTTTATGATGCCCTTTCTGCTAGTCCCTGTGCCAGCAATTGTACAATGCATGCTCCCAGAGCAGCTCACTTCATCTAGTAAGTAAGCTATTGTGGTGTTTTCTGGTATGGCATAATCCCACCCCCTGGTGGCAACATGAGCACTTGCATCACTAAAGGGAGGATTTATTGTCCTCTGACATTACAAATATGTATGCTCCTTTACATGCAGTGAGAGAAGCTACCATTATTGGTTTGGGTTAGTCACACCCTGTATCCCCCTATTCATAGGATTCTTGCTTTCTTCTTAAGATCTCTGTGTAGCACCAGAGCAGTAGTTGTGCTGGCTGTGAACCACTGCACCCTCCCCCCAGGGTGTCCGAGCTGTAGTCTTTCATTTCGTATCCTGCCATGAGCCTTCCAGCGTCTGAGCTGCTATTTCATATCTGGTCTTCTGGGTTGTACTCCATGTGTATTTTTCTGAACCACAGATCTGGGGCTACTTTGTGAAAGAAATGCATTCCTCCCTTTTTGAATTCATGAATTTCAGGCTTGTTTTCTAGAAAATGTTCCTGATGGCTGTCGCATCCTCTGATAGATTATCTGAATTGTAAGCACTCTGTTAATATCTTACTTGAAATTTCTTAAGGAGAGAGTTTCCTTTAGGATCATTTAAATCAAAATGTAGTCGGGCAGTTTAAAGGCATGTGGCTGGGGGACTTACAATTACTAACACACCTGTGGCTGCATGTGAGTGGAAGCATACACACAGATGTGTATGATACTAAGTGAGTACAGTACTCTGTGAATACAGCTCTATTTATCAGCAAAGATCACTAGATTTGTTTTGTTTTACAAGACAGTGAGAAGATGAGAGTTTTGAAATAGTGCCTTTCTAATTGGGTTTCTAATTGCATTTTTTTTGTTTATCTAAACATAGTAAATCTTTGCAGTTAACTCCTAAATCATATTCTACTAGGGCTTGACTGTGCATTACCTTTACAGTATGTAATGCGGGACTTTATGGGCACTTAATTATAGTGCTGTATTTGCGAAGTGGTCCACTGCAGTAACCATTCCAGCCTTCTCTTTCCTGCAAAATGATGTGTTTCTCATGAGGATTTTTTTGGGGGGGTAAAGCAGTGCCTTGGTGGGAATAGAGTTCAGAGGTGACACCCTGTCCAAGTTTTACATACTGAGCTGTATTGAACCCCTTTGCATCTGTCCTCTTGAGGTAATGCAGATGTTTTTCTCAGACAATTACTGTTGGGAAAAGTAACTGCAACTTCTGCCCTTCTCCTACATTTCAACAAAGTATAAGTATACCCATCGTTCCACTGCACTTACTTTTTGTTTTGTGGAAGTCTGGCATTACCAGCTCATCATGCAACAGTTGTCAGTTTTTGTAGCCCATCTCCATGGCATAAAGGGCTAAAGCCCTGAACATGACTCATTTAACTCCTAAGTATTGATTTAGGCTCTCAGGCACTGGAGGACCTGGTTAGGGGAGAGTAGTAATGGGCAGCCAACGTTGGCTTCCCCTTCCTGGGTATTTGTTCCTGTCTGCTATTCGGACACTGGCAACCAGAGGCTTGCAGTCAACAAAAGGCATATGGCTGGGTGACTTACGGTTATTTATTTATTTTTATTATTTTACATTTGTTGACCGGGTTTGTCTGACTGAGCTTACTAGCCCTTTTTCAGCAGAGGCCCATGGAGAAAAGCTCCAACTAAATATACAAGAGACATTTACATAGTGATTTTATGAAATAAGCAGTAGTAACAAGAAAAAGAAATAAAAATACAATACAAAACATTTGAACAGAATACACTGTCAGATTACATACAGCTTGCAAACAGAACAGTAGACTAAATTCATCAAAAAACATAGAATTTTGTTGTTATTTTTGTAAGGGAGATCTGGAAGAATTTATGGTTAAACTTTGCCTAAGAAGAAGAATACAGTGACAGGCCCATTGACTTTGTAGGGTATTCTTTGGTAGCAGATTTAAATATTTTTAGTTGCTTATATGATCATATTTCAAGTGGGAGGGAGTTCCAAGCTTTGGTAGGATTATAGCTGTAGAGGTTACATCCATATTTAGTTTTAGGTTTGTGAGTTGATAGAAGGTCTTGGGTTGTCAGTTAAGATTACTAACACACCTATGTCTGCATGTGAGTGGAAGCATATACACAGATTGTGTGTGTGTGTGTGTGTGTGTGTGTGTGTGTGTGTGTGTGTGTGTGTGTGTGTGTGTGTGTGCGTGTGTGTGTGTGTGTGTGTGTGTGTGTGTGTCTGTATAACTAGACACACAGTACCCACACCTCTTCCTGTGGTAATCCTCCTTAGCATGTGAGTGGATGCGTGTACACACATGATGTAAGTGTTTATGTTGGCTCATACCTCCCAGAAGCAGGGTTAAGGTCCATTCAAACACATTCGGCTTGTGTCAGTAGGTGCTTGCCAGGGCACAAAAAATTCACCATGATTGCCAGTGTGACAACCATTCCTGTTGACTTTCCCCTTCTTTTTGAGTATACGCAGTGCAAAGATACAAGGGAGTGAATGAGCTCAAGAGTGATGAGAAGTAGCTTTATTAACACTAAATGTGGAGAGAACAGCATCCAGAAAACAAATCTGACATGTTTTTCCTCAAGACTCAGATTTCTGAAGAAGTCTGCCTATGGTAAAATGACAAAGCTGCAACACGTCATTTTTGACAAGTTGATCATGATCTTATCTCATCTTTCCCCTTTGTTGTGCAACATGACATTTGTTTATGTAGGATGGTGGGTCACCCAGGGCAGACTTTTCTTGCAGAAAGCACAATGAAAAAATCATTGTGATGAGTCATTAGGAAGTTGGCCTTTTAGCATGGCAGGCATACATTTTGTATACCTTGCTACCATTGGGACATGGATATTTTTAGCATTCGTAGGAGAAAATAGATTTTATGGAACTGAAAGATAAAGTAGTGACTGAGCTTTAGTTAACACTCAGGGTGCTGGAAGAGCTGTGTCTCAGGGGTACCATGTGTAGCTAGTGTCGGCTTACCCATCAATAACAAAAATGGCAGCAATGCACTCACCAAAATGCAATAACTAAGTAAAGTGTGCTGGAAGAAATGGGAAGAAACTCCAAAAGCATAAAATCAGAAGTTGAATGTTCTACACCTCGCATGCAATTCATTTAACCCCGTAACAATAAATACAGCATTTTCATCAAACACTCCAGATTTCATCAGAACTGTAGCGCCAACACCAGAGCTTAAATAGTGTCGGACATTTACATACTTAATCAACCAACCAATCAAAGCAGCTAATAAATTAAAGGAAACTTTCAAAAATCAACCCTGTTGCTTTATACTCCTTATGCAAATATTCAATATTCATGCATTACACAGGAGGGAAAAAAATGATTGGCTTAAAAAATGTATAAAATTCTATATATTAAAAATGTGTGGTTCTGTTACCTAATGAGATATAAATATTTGTTGAGATTGTAAGTATTTCTTAAGATCTGAATGAGTTTTGTAGTTTTTTGAAAAATAAAGAAAAAATGTATGAATATATTAAAACTTCCATAGGACAATATTTAATTACAATTTTAGTCTGTAACTTAGCTGCCTTTAACTTTTAAAATGGTTGTAATTTAAACTCTTTAATTCCTGGGGGTTGGCATTTGATCTCATTTGCCAACAAAGTTCACCAAGCTCCAACTTAGTTTCCCAACTACCCTCCAATATCAAAGTTAACTGTATCTAAAACAGCACATTTAAAATTAATGAAGTTGTTCTAGTAAAGATTGCTTTTATGGAGCATTATTTATATTCTGATGCTTTATATCATATTTATGCACATATATTTTCTTGTTTAGTCTTCTCTCAGTTTTACCAATGTAAAAGGCTGTACATGATGAACACTTGGCTAAATACACTTCCCTCTGAGAAATGCAATTCCCATGCCTCAATTTAATTATATTTTCATTGTTACAACGCACTTGAGTTTTGGTACCCCCAAGTACCTTTTCTACTCTCCAATAAACATTTAGTATTTTTACAGGTCTTCTATATAAATTGTGCTTTTGTTTTACAATAGTTGCCAATAAATCATTCACATTTAAGTTATTCTAGTTTCTTTTGACAATATTTTGAACTCATTTTTTAAACACCTTTATTGAATTCTACTTGTGACATAGACATATTTGCATTTATATAAAGGTGATCAAACTGCATTAAGTCGAAATTAACGCGCATTATGCTTCACATATATTGCTGTATATCATATAACCTAAACAACCTTACATAAATTATTCAATTCCTGCCCCCCCCTTTCAAACAAGAAACAGCTTTATTAAACCATCACCTGCAACATAAGCAATCATACATTTATATAAATGAAAACAAACCACACTGACACAATCCTTGTTGCAAGCATTTTACATCACAAACCATGCTGGCACACTCCCATTTGCAAACATTATACAGCACTTATAATCTACCCAGTCATTTTCAGTCAAATATTTCATAGCTCATTTAAGTCCTGCCTTCTTTTAAACCTCATTCTTCCTCTGTATGTATTGTTTCAACAATTCTCATTTTTTTCTATACAGTTTGCTCCTACCATTTTAAAGATCTCAATTCCAGTTGTTTTATCTCTGTTAACTATTTCTTGTATAGTTGTTTTAGATTTTGATTATGATTTTCAAGTAATTGCTTTTTTGACAGCCAGCATAATTACAGACAACAAGGCTTTACCATTATGTAGGCAATTCAGATTCTGTGTCATATCTCAGAAAAATCATCTCCCTCGTCACACCAATGTGCCCACCCAGCATCTCCGATAGTGCATCCTGCAGGGAATCCTTAAAGTCCACCAACTCACTGCACTCCCAGAAAATATGTTCCCAATTACATCCTTCTTCCCTGTCGTACCTCCACCATTTGCTGTCTACCTGAGGAAAAATTCTCTGGGGACTGCTTGGGGTATAAAATATCTATGTAAACATTTCCAAGGAAAACTCCTGCCTGAATCTTCTACATTTTTCTGTGTATTTGGGAGAAATACATATATCCTCCCATTGTTTCTTTGTGAATTGATTATCCATTCTCCCTTACCAATCCTTTCTAACTTCCTTGGATTGATTCTTATAGTTCTCATGCAATATTTTATATGCCCTACTAATTATTCTTTTTTTAATGGCAGCTTCTGTTATAGATTCTGCTAAACTCTACCAGAAATAGGAGGTCCTAAATGAAAGACCAGCACTGGTAGAGTTTTTAGTAGAATATGTTGAACCTCTTGTGTTTTATTAGAGTATTTTAAAACTAATGCTCTTTTATAATTATCAACCCCACCTACTATATTGGGTTTTTCAGTTCTAGTAGTGTCAAAACCACTACCCAAAAGGAGTTTATAATTGATACCCCATCCTTGAATTATTTTGAGTATAATATTAACCAATTTTATTTAAAATAAAAAACCCTTGGGATAACCTGTTACTAAAAACATTCCACTTCTTCTTCTTCTTCTTTCGGCTTTTCCCAGTTTGGGGTCGCCACAGCGGATCACCTTGTCCGCACATTGAATGGCAGTGGAGTTTTACGGTGTCGAGTTGCCAGCCCGGCGCCCAACCTTCCACAGAAGGCACACACACACACACCTAGGGCCAATTTTAGAGTGTCCAATCCACCTGCAGCATGTCTTTGGGATGTGGGAGGAAACCGGAGCACCCGGAGGAAACCCACGCAACCACAGGGAGGACATGCAGACTCCGCACAGAAGGCACCCCAGCCGAGGATCGAACCGGAGAACCTCTTGCTGTGAGGCAGCAATGCTAACCACTGTACCACCGTGGCCGCCCTCTAAAAACATTCCACTAAATTTTCCAATTTCAGTAATTAAAATACCAGTTTTGGAACTCATTTTTGAAACCCTTGTACATTGTCCTTTAACTATACTCTTTCTGCAGGGAAAAGGATGGCAACTATTAATGCAAATAGGTGTTACTGAAATGTGTTTCCTATGAATGTTTGTTACAGATCCTTGGTCTTCTGAAGTGATAGTAGTATCTAAATAGTTTATAGCTTCATTACTACACAAGTAAACATTAAAAAATAATAGTATTGTTAAAAAAATCAATTAAAAATATAGGTTTAAGTTTCCAATCTATATATGTAGCTAGGGGATATATTTTGCACCCTCAAGCTGCTACTGTAGGTCTAAAAGGGGGAACCAGGACATTTTTGTGGACTTTAGGTGTCCCAAAAAATAGTAGGTGTTTTAGGAGATGGTATAGATAAAAATTCAAACCAGTCTTTGATCAAAATTCCTTACATTAATACATCATTAAGGAAAAGGTAAATTTTTCTACAAGCAATATTAACTTAATAGACACCCTCTCATAACTCATCGTGTAGTATATTATACATTTTCCCAGTATAATGAATAGTAGTTTCTTCCAGCACACTTTATTCAGTTATTGGCTTACCCATCCCTGAAGGAGCTAACACCATTTGAGGAAGGTTTAAGTGTGCACATAGTAAAGTACTAGGTTTTAAAGTCATCATCTTCTGTCGGCTGTTCAGTTACGGGTCGCAACAGCAGATCATCTGTTTCCATTTCTTCCTGTCCTCTGCATCTTGCTCTGTCACACCAACCACCTGCATGTCCTGTCTCACCACATCTATAAACCTTATCTTAGGCCTTGCTCTCTTCCTGTTACCTGGTAGCTTCATCCTTAGCATCTTTTTCCCAATATACTCAGCATCCCTCCTCAGCACATGTCCAAACCAGCGTAATCGTGCCTCTCTGGCTTTGTCTCCAAACCTTCCAGCCCAGGCTGACCATCTAATATACTTATTCCTGATCCTGTCCACCCTCATCACACCCAGTGCAAATCTTAACATCTTTAACTCTGCCACATCCAGCTCTAACTCCTGCCTTTTTGTCAATGCCACTGTCTCCAACCCATATAACATATCTGGTCTCACTACCCTCTTGTAGACCTTTCCTTTCACTCTTACTGGTACTCGTCTGTCATAAATCACTCCTGATACTCTCTTCTCCACCCACTCCATCCTGCCTGTACTCTCTTCTTCACCTCTCTTCCACACTCACCATTACTCTGAACTATTGATCCCAAGTATTTAAACTCATCCACCTTCGCCACCTCTACTCCTTGCATCCTCACCATTCCTCTATCCTCCCTCTCATTCACACACATATATTCTGTCTTAGTCCTGCTGACCTTCATTCCTCTTCTCTCTAGAGCATATCTCCATCTCTCCAGGGTCACCTCCACCTGTTCCCTACTTTCACTACAGATCACAATGTCATCTGCAAACATCATAGTCCACGGGACTCCTGTATGATCTTGTGTGTCAACCTGTCCATCACCATTGCAAATAAGAAGGGGCTCAGAGCTGATCCTTGATGTAATCCCACCTCCACCGTAAACCCATCCGTCAATCCCACCGCAAACCTCACCGCTGTCACACTACCCTCGTACATATCCTGTACCACTTTTGCATGCTTCTCTGACACTCCCGACTTCCTCATACAATACCACAAGTCCTCTCTAGACACCCTATCATATGCTTTCTCTAAGTGTACAAAAACACAATGCAACTCCTTCTGACCTTCTCCGTACTTCTCCATACTTCTCCAGCAACACTCTCAGAGCAAACATCGCATCTGTAGTGCTCTTTCCCGGCATGAAACCATACTGCTGATCACTAATCATCACGTCCATTCTTAACCTAGCTTCCACTACTCTTTCCCATAACTTCATGCATCATGATGAAAATTTTGAGGAACATATTGAAAAGTAGTTAGCCTTCATGACTTCATTGGTTTTGGTGAGCTGCCAAGACCATGATTTTTGTCTGACTTCCCACCCAAAATGATCTATTATTGTGTGATCAGTGTCGCATGAAATTGCTAAATAATTTTCATATTTCTGCAAACTTCTGGCATACTCTTGTCTACAGTGTGTTTTTGGAAATGAGTTTCTCATATTCAAGAGGTGTTTTTAACTAGTGAAAAAATGGAATTGTTTATAGGTCCGAAGAGATGACATTTTGGATGTTTTCCTTTTTTTTTTTAAATCTTGAGTTGGTTACTTACCACAGATTGAGAGCATTTTCATCATATGACCTTGTTTCAGGAGCAGAAATTGAAAGATTTTAATTTTCACACAGCAGAACTTTTTCATACTATGAAGCCGGCCATTAGTACTTGGACCTTTCACTGTTTCTGCTCACAAGATATTGCCATGAAAACATTTGCATTTATAGATAAACATCAGAGCAGTGTAACCAATAACATATTAACTTTTTTGGTACAATACATGTCAGAGTATTCAGTTTGGATTTAATGATTATTTCTAAAAATTACATTTATGGAGTGGGAACTTTGTGAAAATTTCCATTACTTCTAATTTTAGTAATTCCTGCAATCTACATAATGCTGTATAGTGTTGTACTGTAATTGTGTAGCAGTAAAGAAGGTTTAATAGGATTAGCAAAATAAATTATGCCAGTATGGATACCTATCAAGTGAAATAGAGAGCTTTTTAATGTACATGGATATGCTTTAAAACATTGGCTTTCACTTAACTTTTTCTGAATAATTGCATAACTACTTTTATAAAGCAGAGTCTGAAGATGAGTTGTACAGTAAAATGGGTGAGAAATGTATTTATGATATGGTCAAAAGGTGTACTATAATGATGAATGCTACTGAAGCAACTTTTATGTAGTTGCTACCTCATTCGACAAACATGTTGTATATAGTAATAACATATTCTTCATGCTGTATTAAAACGGCTGTGTTTTCTTTTTCAGATCCCTTAATATTTGGCTATGTCATTCATATTTGATTGGATATACACTAGTTTTAGTAATGTACTGCAGTTTTTGGGTAAGTGTTCACAGAATTTTTTTGAGACTGTGTTTGGTTTAATCAGTTTGCTTCACACCATTAAGTTTGCTGTTTGAACATTGGAATAGGCATTTACTAAGAAATATGCAAGAATGTAATCCTTTTATCTGTTTGAAGGTATAATAGTCTCTTGCTTATGGTGTGATAAAGTTGTATGGCTAAATGTTTTTGTTCATTTGTTACAGTATAAAGGGAAAAATCTTTATGACTTTTTTTCCATGATCATGATGAGCAGCAGGTGATGCTTGATATGTAAGAGTTTGTATTACTGGACTGTTTAAAGCCTTCCTGCTAGTTTGTAATATTTATACAAATATTTTCATGTATTGGTAAGTGGAAGCCATTTTTTAGTTAATGCCTTACTAATAACCAGGAGCCCGTCGGGGATTTTGTAGCAGTGGTGCTCTAATATTTGAGAGTTATTTTTCACTGTTTTCGCTTATTCTTCTGTAAAGGTTCATCTTGCAGCAATTTCAGAATGTGTGCCATGAATGCTTTTTTTTTTCTCCTGTATTGTGAAGCAGTTTGTGAATGAAGTTTTACATCTGATACCTCACTTTAAATTATTTGCTCTTCCTTGGGATTTCAACTGTATGCTGGAAATACTGACTGTCACCTTTTGAACCTGCCTGTCAAACTGATTTGAGGTTCTTGACTTGGAAAACTCATCATTGGTCTGACATCCTCAAGAAGAATACCTGAGTTGTAATCTGTCATGGAAACTATCTGAATTTCCACAGGGATAGGTTCCTTTAAGAACAAACCCATCATTCATGCCCATGATGGTTTTAGAGTTTACTTTGAATTAAGCCATCGGTCTAGTAGTTTTCTACACAGAACCTAAAAGACAGGGAAAAAGGAGTCTGCAAACTCTGGATGTGCATAGGCAGCTCTGGTACTATTTTTGACCGATTTAAACATTTTAGAAAAAGCTCGTAGCTATTTATTTTTTATCAAGGGGGCTTAAAAGGGACACACTGTGTCTAAATGGGCAATTTCCAAGTGGTTATCTTAAGCTATTTTTTTTTATATTCCTACAATGGCAAGTCCATTCCAGACATTATCAAGGTAATTCCTCTAGATCCTTATCTTCAGTGGCATAATGGAAAGGAGTAAACTCTAGAAGCATTTTAGAGACAGTTAAATGGTCCTCTGTACATACATTTACAAAACATTACAAACTGGATTCCTTTCCTAGGTCCAGGTCTAACTTTGCTTTATTTAGGGACTCTTGGATCCATATCCTTCTTCCTCCCAGGTTGTATTAGGGCTGCTCCCTTTTCAAATGCCCAATGTGGGACTTTTTTTTTTTTTTTTTTTTTGTAGAAACATGAAATTTTGAAGGACAAAAACATACCTACAGGCAGTGCAAAGGATAATTTTTTTTTGCCAAAATCAAAGTTTATTTTGTATCATTTCAGTTGCATATGCTATTTCGTGTAGCATTTAGTTGTTTCAGATACAAAATGACTGTTTTATGCAACTATTAAAGAAAACTTGGGAAATATTTTCTGTCCTAAAATCTCAAGACATTTGCCATTTTTTTTTCCACAGGGCATGACTGAAAAAGGTCTGAGACAAGTGATAACCTTAGGTTGGATAGGCTTTGGTAATTAACTTGTATGGCCCCAGGGCTGCTGCAGCAGTGGGGATAATGAGCATAGTACAGCTGTGTAAGTTGCACTTGCTTGTAACAATAGATGTTCATATTCCTCACTGCTGCAGTAGCCCCACCCATGCTGTATCCACTTACTCTTGTATGTAGTTGTAGTTGGGATATTAACCAGGGTTGTATTTGTTTCTGTATCGTTTAGTTGATTCATGATCGTTGGGCTTTTCTGTCATTTTATGGGCAAGAAGGTATTGTAGAAAGCTTCACTCTGACTGCTAATTTCCCTCATTAGGTTTAGCCAGAGTGAGGGACTGGGGCAGGGGAGGGGGGGGCAAGGTTTTTTTGAAGCAGGCCAGTTATTGTTTCTTGGGCAGGAAACAACCCATATAGCCTAAAGGCTACTGTAGCACTGAGGAATTTGAAAATGTACTGTTAATAGTTAAGTGAAACTTATACAAATGTACTTTAATTGTAAGTCATTGCTGCTGTATGGGTTATATTCTGCCAGGGATATAACACCTGGCCTGTGTGCCACAGCCTGTGGTTACCTCCACACATAGCCTGTAGGCCACTGTCATCTTGGGATTCTCTATGGAGAAAATAGCAGCCTGAGTGTCAAAAAAGCTTCGGTAATTACTTGCCACCCATGAGACTGCTCCGCTTGGACTGCAGAGGATTGACTGTCTGTACTGTCTTCTGTTGCTGGGGAGAGAAGTTCCCTTTTGGGAGCTCCTTCCAAACATTTTATTTTTTGTATGAAAATTATACTTGGTTTCTTTGAGAATGCCATCCTTTAGCTTGTGTTTTCTGTTTTGATAGGACTATCTTATCCTGCAGGGTATTTTTAGCAGGGACTGTTTATGCTCAATTGAATCACTATTTTATGGAAAAAAATGCATTGATTTTGTTTTAGTAAGTTGTACTTTCTGTTAGGGATTGTGTGTTTTAAGGGATGTGTAGGTGGTTTTGATGCTTCTGTACACTTTTTGTGACAACTTGCCCATTTGCCAGCTCCTTCCAGCAGCTGTTACATCATTTTCTGCTGGGACATGGAACTGTTTACTGGTACCTTGGTTCCACCTCACTCCTTTAATGTTTACTACTACTACTGTATTTCTGTGAAGTTCTCTGGTGTAGTCCCTTCAGCCACAATGGTCCTGGGTAGCTTTAGAGGGCATGGGAGAGACATTTTCTTAACTCCTAGAACGTTCAGTGGGAAATGCATCCCTGCATAACTTAGAGACCTGTTCCCTGGAATGATCTGCTTTCTTCAGTCAGCACCCTTCTGTGGATGACCCTAGAAAAAAGAAGCAAAGTTAAATATTCATCTTCCTCTGACATTTTGCTTGTTGATAAATGGTGAGGTTATTGCTTTGGATAAAGGTTTATTGCAGGCTTTAAAAGCTCTGGAAAGTTGCCAGAATTTTTGTGGGAAAAATAGGTCAATTTCTTCTGATTCTGAGAATTCTCTGTTAGAAGAACATAATAGAGCATCTTCTGTTTTCTGCCCATGTCTAAGATCGTGATTCTGAGGAAAGTGTTTCCTCAGTATCTTCCATGGAAAAATGTTAACTTTCTGCGACTGTGTGTAGCATGAACAGTTTGTTGTAATGGGAGCAAGCTGAGGTTCTGGCATCCTTGAGAAATAATATATGTTACAGGGTAGATGTTTGACTACCAACTTCTGTTCCTCCTTTGTTGTCACCCTTTGAGGTTGTTTTTGACATTGCCTTCAATATGCCTGATAGTGAACCTTCAGCTCCTAAAAAGGCAGAAAGACTTTATAAGGTTCCGGACTCTTACAAGTGTTTTCTTATCCAAGGTCAGACCCATTAGCTGTTTCTGTTTCAGCTGCTAATAAAAATTTGGTGAACACAAATTCTTCTCCTGTGTACAAGGACATGAACATTTTTGACAGGTTTTGGAAGAGACTTTTTTTCTTTTACATCTTTAGCCTTCAGAGTTATGAATTATTAGGTGCATATGTTGAAGTATATGTTTGCCTGTTTTGGCAGTCTGAGGAATATTTCTGCCACTATTTCATCTTCAGAAAGTAGATCCACTCAGTTCTATTGCTAAATTATCATGGCTAACAAAGCACTCTTAAGAGTATATGTTAACGTGCCATGTATCCTGGGAAACGGCAACTGTTACTGTGAAGCATTTTGCTTGGATGTGTAATCAGAATGTTTTCCGGGGATGTTAAATGTAAAATCTTGTCCTTTGGATAAAGAGGTTTTCTATAGTCTTTCTGCTGTCCGGGTACTCGAGCAGATTTTCAGCCCCTCCTGTTCAGTGTTCTAAAATTTCTGGTTCTTTATTTCAGAAAACAAAACGAGCCATCCCAACTGCCTTCTTGCATGCAGAATATTTTAATAAAAGCGGCAGGATGGATCTAACAAAAATGGGGGAACCTTCCAGAAAAAAGGGCATTCCACTACTTCAGAAAGACAATTGCAGCATTCTTTCCTCTCCCTCCCTTCATCCCTAATTTTCCATCATTCCCTTTGACATCACATTGTCTCAGACAAATGGGTTTTAAAAGTGCTTCATGTAAGTTACAGCTGTAAGTTTGAAAGTCTACCCCCTTTAGTGGAAATCCATACCCCCCCCCTGCAAATTAGACTTCCATATTTCCTTCAGTCATCAGTCAAATGCTTTCTGTACTGGTCATGGATCTAGTACTTTCAGAGCAGTAAGGAAGAGGTTTCTATTCAAAAATGTATATGGTGCCGAAGAAGTTACTTTTTTGAGACCAGTGCTCAACCTGTCCTTTCTCAACCTTATTGTGAAAGTACCAAATTCAGAATTTTGACATTTCAAGGATGTCCTTCAAGGATGCATCTGCAGTCATCACATATGGGTTGTCCTGCCTCAGGCAGCCCTTCGGTCGGCCAGATTCCAAAGTCTGGGTCCGGCGTCGGCTGATGTCGCATTTTCCCCAACGTCAGAGCGCCTGGGGTATAAAAGCATCCACCGACGCCATCTTCCTCCGTCTTTCTTGCCGCGTGGTGCCCAACGCAGAAGCAGTTCGCAAGTGCCGGTCGGCCAGCTCCTGTAATTCAGCTACTGAAGACTTCAAAAAGCTAAGTACCCCGTTGGGGACTCTTTCTTGCCTCAGCCGATGTCAGATAAAGTTAATTGTTTGACTTGTGGGAAACAAATACTTCATAAGGATTTCCACTCTTACTGCCTCCCCTGCCTAGGCTCAGACCACGACGTCTCGGCCTGTTCAGCCTGTGCTTCCTTCAACCGACGCACTCTTGGACATCGGGCGGAGTTTGCAGAGGAATTTTTTGGGGCTAGTTTTTCATATAAGATGCCGTCGGAGACTCCGACTTCTCATTTTGTTAAGAAACGGAAGGACAAGGACCGACACACACGGACCGCGGTTTCGGCTGAAACCACGGCCAGGCCTACCGCGAGTGTCTCGGTCTCGGCTGAAACCGAGTCCTTGGTACTTCCAATTACCGAAACCGCTCAACCGACTACCTCGGGTCCCGGAGGCCCCGGCTGAGTCGGTTATTGAATTGCCAACAGAAACTGGTGTCCTGGAACCTTCCGACACCATTCCTTTAGACAAATCTACACCAGCACGTGGTGCAGCCAGGCCTAATGCATCCATGTCCATTAAGGCATTCTCCAGGGCTAAAGCTGCTAAACTTTCAAAAGCTTTGCCTCCCAAGGTTATCCCTCAGGGACCCTCTACTGGTTCACAGATTCTAAGCTTAGCAGAGGATCTTATCTCTTTAATTAGGGGCTCTCAACCTCATCCGGACAGGGGCTCTCAATCTCCTCCAGACAAAAGGCCCAGGGTTGAGTCCTCTGATCCCCACTCCTCAGATGAGGCCTCTGATGGCTGTACTCTCTCGGACCACCAGGAGGAGGCTTTTTCGGCCTACGAGGATTCTGATGCAGAGCAATCTATTCCCTCGGCCTCCTCTCCTGAAGAGTTTTCCTTTGGGGAGACACTACACACCATGAGAGAGCATTTCCAATGGCAGGGCCAGGAATTCTCTGATTCCAGGAAAAGATTAAGGACCTTTTTACATTTGTCTCAGCATAGGCCTTTAGCTATTCCTCCTGTCTTGAATGTCATTGATGATGTGTACTCTGACTCTAGCACAACCCCTGATTCTCTTCCTCCGGCTCCTGCCAAACCCGATAGGTACTACAGGGTCCCGGACTCGCATCTTTACCTTTATAAGGCCCACTCTGCAGATCCAGAAACTATTTCCCAGGGCCCTAAAGGGGTTGCAGCTGCCACTGCTAAAAATCCTCTCCCCTCTGAAAGGGAGTCCAGAGCTTTAGAGAGATGGGGCAAAAAAGTGTATACTTCTGCTACTCTTTCTATGAGGATATTAAATTGTCAATTTCTTATGATACAGCACCAAGAGTATTTGTTAGATGAATTGCATAAAAAGCTGTCTTCACCTGACCCCCTGGACCGTAAGTCACTTCAGGATCTGGTACATAACTCTCAACAGGTTAGCATCCATTTCTTGCAGTGTGGTTATGATGCATTGGAAGCTTCATGTAGGTCAGCTATGACTGGCGCAGTCATACGTAGGCATGCTTGGCTGAAGGAACAATCTCTGCCAGACCATGTTAAAGCAAAGCTGCTGGATGCTCCACTGGAAAAGCAAAAGTTATTTGGCTCCACGGCTCAGGAGGTCCTAAAGAAATTTGAAGAAAAAGCAAAATCAGTACAGTCAAAGATTTTCTCCAAGTACAACCACCAAGATTCAGCAGGAATTGGCCTTCCAAGAATTGGTCCTTTCCAGACACAGAGAGGTTTCAGAGAGGCAAGAAGAGGCGTGCCAGAGGTAGAGGGCAAGCTAGAGGCTCCTACAGAGGACGTCAATGGCAGTCTCCTAACCAGAGAGGTAATGCAGGACCTTCAACTGCTGCACAAGGACAGGCTCAATGACTTTACTTTGACACCGCCAACCAGGGCTCAGTTGGAAGCACCTTTGGGCGGAAAGCCTTCTTTATTTTTAGAAAATTGGCACAGTATTACAAGGGACAAATGGACACTACAAATAATAGACAAAGGATACAGGTTTAATTTCCACACATTACCAAAAAGAAAGGGCATGCCAGACCTGCCACCGAATCAAAGGGCAGAGGCTTTGAAACAAATTTCCAGCTTAATGCAAATGAAAGCTATAGAAAAAGTTCCGCTCTCAGAACAAGGCCAAGGATTTTATTCCAGACTATTCCTTGTTCCAAGAAAAGAAAAACAATGGAGGCCTATTCTCGACTTGTCCGCACTGAACACTTATCTCATTGTACCAAAGTTCAAAATGCTGACTCTACAGCAGCTCCTTCCCATGCTGGGCAAAGGGTCTTGGCTGGTAACTCTAGACCTCAAAGAGGCATACCTGCATGTCCCTATCAGACAAAGTTGCAGAAGACACCTCAGATTTCTTGCAGGGTCAGAGCATTATCAATTCTTAGCATTGCCCTTTGGCTTATCTACTGCGCCCAGAGTATTCACAAAATGCCTGGCATCAGTAATTGCACACTGCAGACTTCAGGGGATGCAAATATACCCATATCTGGACGACTGCCTTATACAAGCGGACAGCCAACAAACTTTGGTAAAACACTTGAATTATGCCATTCACCTACTTCAGGCCTTGGGATTTACAGTCAACTTTCACAAATCAAGACTTGTTCCATCCCAAAGAATAACCTTTCTGGGTGCAGATCTAGATACAACCACCCAAATGGCCTTCCTCACAGAAGAAAAATAAAGTCAACTACCAGATTACTTCAAAAATCTGACAAGACAAACCCAGCTGACTGCAAGGAAAATCCTGCAAGCCCTGGGTTACATGGCTTCTTGCATACTTCTGATTCCACAAGCAAGACTACATATGAGGAAACTACAATGGTACCTAAGGAGTTTATGGACTCAGCACAGTCACAGTCTGGAAACTTTGATACCACTCATTCCATTCCTTCAAAAGGAATTTCTGTGGTGGGCTCAAGCAAGCCAGTCAAACAGGGGTCTGCCTTTCAGCAAACCAATAGCCAGCCAAACCATTACAACAGACGCTTCAGACCACGGATGGGGAGCGCACATGGAGGGCAGATGCATTCAAGGCCTATGGTCACAAAAAGAGCTACGCATGCACATAAACCAAAAGGAAATGCTGGCAGTGATACATGCAGTCGAAGCCTTCAAACCCTTTCTGCATCATGGCCATCTGTTAATAAGGACAGACAACACCACGGTTATGTGGTGCATAAACAAGCAAGGAGGCACTCATTCCTATCCTCTTTGCAGGCTGGCAATGAATCTATGGGAACTTTCCTTAAAACTCAATATACAGCTACAATCCCAGTTTGTGCCAGGAAAAGACAATGTACTGGCGGACAGCTTAAGCAGAAATATCATGGATGCACACGAATGGATGCTGCACCCAGACATCTTTCTACAGATAACACAATCATGGGGAAGACCGGACTTAGATCTTTTTGCCTCCCCCCACAATCATCAACTGAAGAAATTCTGCTCAAGGACATACCATCCACAAGCATGGAAAGTGGACACCCTGTCTTTCAGCTGGAGAACTCTAAGAGTGTATGCATTTCCACCTCTTCCATTAATGACCAAGGTTTTACTGAAGATCAGGACAGAGCAGTCAAAGGTGATTCTGATAGCTCCGGACTGGCCAAGACAACACTGGTACCCACTGTTAAAGAGCATGTCACGTACGAAACCATGGCCTCTTCCTCTATGGCCACTTCTGCTGACACAGCACAATTACAAAACTCTGCATCCCAACCTGAAAACCTTGCAACTAACAGCCTGGAAAATACCTTGACTCCTCCTCAGGACAAGCTATCCCAGAGAGTGAAAGATATTATTATGGAAGCTCGCCGGCCTTCCACAAGAAAGGCATATTCAGCAAAATGGAAAAGATTTCACTTTTGGAACACCACAAAGGGCCTAGATGCGACAGTGATGAGCATGGCACATATCCTGGAATACTTGGCAGAAATGTTCCACAATGGTCTGTCTTACTCTTCCATTAAAATTCATGTTTCAGCAGAGTACAATACTGATCCGCCTGTCTTCTCTTATCCTCTCCTAAGACAGT
This sequence comes from Protopterus annectens, assembly GCF_019279795.1. NCBI lineage: Eukaryota > Metazoa > Chordata > Ceratodontiformes > Protopteridae > Protopterus > Protopterus annectens. Next base: position 1,402,727,719 of record NC_056733.1, read on the forward strand.
TTCTAAGAGGAATCAGAAACATCAGTCTCCAAGGAAACCACCTCTACCTACTTGGGACCTTAACTTCGTGTTGGAAAAACTAACACTGCCTCCCTTTGAACCAGCAGCATCTGCAGAACTACAGTTCCTGTCTTGTAAGACTGCTTTCCTTCTGGCCATAACCTCAGCAAGAAGAGTATCTGAGTTACAGGCCCTTATGGCAGTACAGCCTTTTCTTATTTTTCATCAGGACAGAGTTTCACTAAGAACCAATCCTACATTTATGCCAAAGGTGGTATCCAGGGTCTCATTAAATCAAGCTATTCATTTACCTACCTTCTTTCCAAATCCACAAAACAAAGGGGAGAAACTTCTGCACACTCTGGACATACACAGACAGTTGCGCTACTACTTGGACAGAACTAAAGGTTACAGAAAAACTGACCAGCTGTTGGTAGCATATGCTGCTGGAACACAAGGAAAAGCAATTTCCAAACAGACAATTTCAAAATGGATAGGGAATTGCATCCGTTTTTGTTACTCCTTTCATGGAAAAGCTGTGCCAGCTAACATTAGACCTCATTCCACGAGAGCCACAGCCACCTCCACAGCCTTCTTAAGAGGGGTGGCTACCAAGGACATTTTAGAAGCTGCTACATGGAGCTCCGTGCATACATTTGCCAAACATTACAATTTACCTTTATATTCCAGATCCAGAGCAGGCTTTGCTACGGCAGTCCTGCAGGGCATTTTAGCTACACCATCCTTTACATAGTTCCTCCACCCCAGATTGGCTATGGTATTCTACCCATATGTGATGACTGCAGATGCATCCTTGAAGGACATAGTACAGTTTTGTACCTACCATAAATGTAGATGTCCGATAGGTATGCATCTGCAGTCAGGTTTACCCTCCCTCCTTCCCCTCTGTGGTATTTCTTGGGTACTTACCCCTCTAATAGCTAGCTGGGGGGATCTATTATGGTGTATTTGTTTTTATATTATTGTGCATGTTTGGATTTTTAAATGCATCTCTCCAAATTTAGCCTTCCTTAGAGGGCACCTGGCATCTGGGGCAAGAAAAACTGAGGAAGATGGCGTCGGCGGATGCTTTTATACCCCAGGCGCTCTGACGTCGGGGAAAATGCGACATCAGCCGACGCCGGACCCAGACTTTGGAATCCAGCCGACCGAAGGGCTGCCTGAGGCAGGACAACCCATATGTGATGACTGCAGATGCATACCTATCGGACATCTATATTTATGGTAGGTACAAAACTGTACTTTTTGTTGCCTCTCATTCCTTGCCTGAGGTTCTTTCAGATCTGGCATTATCATTGCATTCCCATGGTGATGAGTTCATAAGTTTGCTAAGATTTTTTTTATCTGAAAGGACTTCCAAGATCGCTGCTCACTGATTAACAGTTTAACTTCAGCTCTCCCAGAGTGAAAACAGAAACTGAGAAAAAGGAGTGCCATTGAAACTGTTTTTGTGAAAAATTCAGTACCTAGCTAGTAGGTAAATTTCCTGGGTGCCAGCATAACAGGAATTTGGAAAATCTGAGAGGAAAGCAACAGGAAAAGGTAGAGACAACACTGTCTGGTAAGGCTGTTGCAGCTGTTCAACAAAAAGCAGTTCAAGCTTCAGTTTTGGTTCAAGAGATGTCTTCCAGTAATTTAGAGGAATATATCAACTCAAACAAAAGGCTGGAAAAATAGAAGATGCTTAAACTAGTTATTCAGGTGAACTGAACAGCAAAAATCAGAGGCTGAGATGAAGAAAAGGCTAGCTGAGTATGAGACTGTGTTTGTGGGAAATGATTATTCATTGTACACCATACAGAAGAGAAGTAAATTTATTCCATCAGTTAGGGGAATTTTGAGAAGTAAGTGTATCCAGCTGTTTTCAGAGTATTTTTCTTCCAGGAGGATTAAAATCATTTTTGATGCAGAACAAGCAAAGGCAGAAATAGCTTATCCAATACAACAGTGAGACAGCAAGCATGCTTGAGAGAGACAGAAAAAAGCACAGTTGACTGATTCAAGTCCAATGTACTCCTGATTCTGAGTGTCGTGTTGGGAGATGAAAATGGGACAGGAAGAAGACTAGGACCACTGAAATTAGTGAGTAATTTGGAGGCTATAAAACATCAGTTTCATTTGTAAAATATTACTTTGCAAGAAAAAGTGGCTGAAAGATGAAATTTTTGTTAGCTGTGTTAAACTTGTGGGTGAACTTTAAAACATATATCCCCTTTGTCATTAATGTTTAGAAGGACCGTAAAAGGAGAAGAAAGTAACAAAGTAAAACAATTTTTGATCGTGTTTGTGTGTGCTTCATGTAGCAAAGCAGTTGTGTGTGGTATGTAGTTAAATGTGGGGGTGTCTTTTTTTTTTTTTTTTTTTTTTTTGTGTGTGTGACTGCTGTAGGGTATTAAAGATAGTAAAGCAAACAAGTATATTTTTGGTCTGATGTTGTTAATCTTCATTCATTCCTTACATGTGGGTTCGGAACCGATCCTCTGATGTTCATCATGTTTCACTGTTGCAGTCATTACACTTGGGTTATCCAGCTGGCAGGCTGCCCGCAGTTGGCCTGAATTCCAAAGTCCTGGTCCGGCGTCTGCTGCTGTCGCCTCTTCCCTGACGTCAGTGCGCCAGGGGTATATAAGATGCAGCCGATGCCATTTTCTTCTGTCTTTCTTGCCGCGCGGTGCCCGAAGCAAAAGCAGTTCGCAAGTGCCAGTCGGCCAACACCTGAGATTTTCGAATTTGAATTTCAGATCTGAAGTCTTCATTAAAGCTAAGTACCCCATTGGGGAAATTTTTTCTAGCTCCAGACCGATGTCAGTAAAAGTTAACAATTGTATTTCTTGTGGGAAGCAAATACCTCATAAGGATTTTCATTCTTACTGTATTCCTTGCCTAGGCCCTGACCACGACATTGCTAGTTGTTGGTTTTGTGCTAGATTCAAACAATGCACTATTAAGCGTCTGTTCGATTTTTTTGCTTTACATTACTTTGGCCGAAGATTTAACTATATAATGCCATCGGAACAAAAGACGACCGGAGTTCATAAAAAGCACAAAGAAAAGGACAGGCATCCGAGGTCCAAAACCGATGATGAAACCTCTTCTAGGCCAGTCGCCAGTTCGCTGGTTCTCAGTGAGGCACTTTCGCAGCCCCTGACACTTGCTACCTCATAGCCACAGGCCGCCTCCGACTCCCACATGGAGACAATTAGGCCTCTGGAAACTCAAGGTATTGGGCCTACGGAAACTATTCCTTCAGATGGGTCTGGAGCCACTGAGCAGGCATCGGCTTCTGAGGGTGTTTTCAGACCTACAAAGCTTACTATCAAGACTACTTCAACAGCCAAGGCAAAGTCTAACACACTCTTAAAGTCAAAGAAACAAGTACAGCATTCTCCTGGACAGTCTTCCATGCCTAAAAAACAGATGCTTTAAAATGGCCGAGGACCTAATTACTTTGATCAGGGGTTCCCATCCCCCTCCTGATGAAAGGCCTAGGCAAGACACTGACTATGACTCCTCTGACCAGGTTTCTATTTCTTCTGATTCCTCTTCAGAACAGGGATATTCTCTTCCTCCCTATGAGGATTCTGATGCTGAAGAATCTATCCCTTCAGCCTCTCCTCCTGAGGACTACTATTTTGGGGAAACCTTGCATACTATGAGGGAACATTTCCATTGGGAGAGCCAGGATTTTTCAGAATCTAAGAAAAGGCTCAGAGATTTTCTTTTATTGCCTCATCACAGACCTCTCGCTATCCCCCCTGGTGCTAGATATTGTTGATGATGTATTTTCTGAATCCAGTTTGTCTCCTGATTCTTTACCCCCTGCTCCAGTTAAGCCAAATAAGTACTACATGGTTCCAGATTCACATAAATGTCTTTATAAAAACCCTGCTGCTGATCCAGAAACAGTTTCTCAGGGTCTCAAAAGGGTTAAGGCTTCCACTGCAAAAAACCCTGTTCCCTCTGATAGAGATTCTAGAGCACTGGACAGATGGGGGAAAAAAGTTTACACCTCTGCTACTTTAGCTGTAAGGGCTTTAAACTGCCAGTTTCACATGCTTAAATATCAACAATACCTAATGTCTCTGCTAAAACAAAATGTTGACAAGCTCTGAATGTTCTGAAAACAAGGAAATGCAGGATTTATTGCATGCAGTTGAACAAGTGGGAAAGCGTACTTTACAATGTGGTTTTGATTCATTAGAGGCTTCTTGCAGAGGCGCAGTTACAGGTTCTGTCATTCGAAGGCATGCCTGGTTAAAAGAACAGAGTTTACTTGATCATGTTAAAGCAAAATTATTGGATGCGCCATTACAGCATGATACTTTGTTTGGTGTTAAGGCAGAGGAGGTGTTAAAGAAAATGGAGGATAAAGCAAAATCAACGCAGACAGTAAAGGATTTCTTACAGGTTCAGCCACCCAGATTTAGCAGGAACTGGCCTTCTAAAAATTGGTCCTTTCCAGACAGGCCACAAAGAGGCAGATACAGACGCCCAAGAGGCAGATGTCAGCCCCAAGGCTCGTAGAGACCTAAACAATGGGGTGCTTCAGCCTCCAAAGGCGGAGAAGACAAATCACAATCATATAGGAAACGGTCTCAATGACTTCCCTCTACCAGTGCCAAGCACTTACCTTTTGGCAGCACCCTGAGAGGGAAAACTAGCACTTTTCTCACAAAATTGGCCCATGGTCACCCAGGACAAATGGGTACTGAATATTATTTCTCAGGGCTACAGGTTCCACTTTCACACCCTCCCAAGGGCAAAAGGTATGCCAGACCTGCCACACAATCAATGGGCAGAGGCACAAAAACAAATTTCTGTTCTCATGGACATGATGGCAATTCAAAAAGTACCACAGCAAGAGTAGGGGCAAGGATTTTACTCAAGACTTTTCTTGGTACCCAGAAAGGACAAAGCCTGGAGACCAATACTAAACCCGTCTACTCTAAATACTTTTCTGAATGTTCCAAAATTCAAAATGTTGACATTGCAGCAACTTCTACCCATGCTGGGCAAGAAGGCTTGGCTCGTTACTTGGACCTCAAAGAGGCATACCTGCATATCCCAATTAGACAATCTTGCAGAAGATACCTCAGATTCATAGCTGGCTCAATGCATTACCAATTCTCTGCACTGCCCTTTGGCTTATCTACTGCCCCCAGGGTACTCCCAAAATGCCTGGCACCAGTAATTGCATTTTGCAGACAAAAAGGAATTCAAATATCCCTACTTGGACGACTGCCTTATTCAAGCAGAGAGCAAGGACATTCTACTAAAGCATCTGGCGTTTGTAAAAAGATTACGAATTTGCCTATGGTACACAGTAAACAGAAATAAATCAAAACTAGTGCCCTCTCGAGATAATATTTCTGGGTGCAAGCTTAAATACAACTGCCCAGATGGCTTATCTCACGCCAGACAAACAGGCAACTGACTCTTTACTTTCAAATGATGGCAACAAAGACCCAGCACCTGCAAGAAAAATTCTGCAGGCTATGGGCTTCATGGCATCCTGCATTCTGCTAATTCCATATGCAAGACTGCATATGAGGAAGCTACAATGGTATCTAAAAAGTGTTTGGACTCAACATTGCCACAGCCTGGAGACGATAATCACTCTCATTCCCTGCCTGCAACAAGAGTTTCGATGGTGGGCTCTGGCCTGTCACCACAACAAGGGACAGCCTTTCACTTTACCCACAGCCAGGCAGACACGAACAACAGATGCATCGGATTATGCCTGGGGGGCACACATGGTGGGAAAATGTATTCAGGGCACGTGGCCCACAGACCAAATGCATCTTCATATCAATCAAAAAGAGATGCTAGCTGTACTGAATGCCCTGATAGCCTTCAAGGATCTACTTCATCCAGGACAACTTTTACTAAAGACGGACAATACTACAGTCATGTGGTACATAAACATGGAAGGGGCACACATTCCTACCCCCTCTGCAGGCAAACCATGACTTTGTGGAAAACAGCATTGACCTATCACGTACATCTATAGGCACAATTTCTTCCAGAAAAGAAAAATACTCTGGCAGATGAACTAAGCAGAAACTTCATGGACCCTCACGAGTGGAGACTAGATCTACAAGTCTTCAGCATGATTACAAGGAAATGGGGATGCCCAGACATGGATCTATTTGCCTCCCCTCACAACTGCCAGCTATAGAGATTCTGCACAAGGACTTATCACACTCGAGCATGGAAGGTGGATGCTCTGTCATTCAGCTGGAAAGCCCTGACAGTTTGCCTTTCCTCCACTGCCTCTCCTCCCCAAGGTACTCCTAAAGGTCATACAAGAAAAGCCAAAAATTATTCCGATTGCCCCAGACTGGTACCCAATCCTCAAGAACTTGTCTGAAGGCCCAGCCTGGACTTTACCTCAAAATTCCTCATCTTCTGACCCAACAAAACAATCCGATCCTGCACAGCCAACTCAGAACCTTAAATCTAGCTGCATGGCGAATAATATAACCACTCAGAATACAGCTCTCTCTAAAGCAGTTATGGATGTCATTTTGGAGGCCAGGAGGCCCAGCACCAGAAAATCTTATGCAGACAAATGGAAGAGATTCTGTGCTTGGAACCAGGCACAAGGACTTGAACCGCATGTCCAAATATTCCTCAGATTTTACAATACCTAACTGAGATGTTGGACAAAGGCCTATACTTCTCATCTATTAAGATCCATGCCTCTACCATTTCAGCTCATTACAATACGGAACCTCCTATTTTTTCACATCCACTGCTAAGACAGTACCTCATAGGGGCCAAAAACATAAGACACCCAAGGAGAGCACCGATACTTACATGGGGCCTCAATTTTCTCTTGGAAAAGCTCACACTGCTTCCTTTTGAGCCAGCCAATACAGCTGAGATAAAATTCTTATCATGGAAAACTGCTCTGCTCCTAGCAATAACTTCAGCAAGAAGAGTCTCAGAGCTACAGGCATTAATGACAGTGGAGCCTTTTATCATTTTCCATCTGGACAGGGTTTCTCTAAGGACAAACCCAACATTTATGCCAAAGGTAGTATCCAGTGTGGCTCTTAACCATACCATACATTTGCCTACTTTTTATCCAAATTCCCAGAATAAAGGGGAGAGACTTCTGCATTCTTTGGACATGCACAGACGGCTACGCTTCTGCCTGGACAAAACTAAAGCTTTCAGAAAGACTGAGTAACTTTTTGTGGCATATGCTGCAGGATCACAAGGAAAGGCTATTTCAAAGCAGACTATTTCAAAATGGATAGGACACTGCATTCGTTTCTGCTATGCACAGCATGGCAAATCAGTACCTAAGAATATTAGGCCACATTCTACCAGGGCAGCAGCCACATCAGCAGCCTTTCTCAGAGGAGTACCAACCAAGGAAATTTTGGAGGCTGCAACTTGGAGTTTAGTGCACACCTTTACCAAGCACTACCACTTGCCTCTTTATTCTAAATCCAGAGCAGGCTTTGCCACTGCGGTTCTGCAGGGCCTCATAGCCACTCCTTATCCTATTTAGACCCAGCCGCCCATCCTCTGCTTTGGGATTCAACCCAAGTGTAATGACTGCAACAGTGAAACACAATGAACATAGTACAGTTGTGTACCTACCATAAATGTAGATGTTAGAGTGTATTCACTGTTGCAGTCCAGGTTACCCTCCCACCATCCTCCTTTTTCTTTGCTGGGACTTATCTGTACTTCTCTATTCTATACAACCTATGTGGTGTATTTGCTTGTAGATGAAGGTAATGTTTATTTTAATGCATGCTTTTTATAAGCAATATTTTTAGCCTACCTTTTTGGGGGCACCTAACATATGGGGCAAGAAAAACTGAAGAAAATGGTGTCTGCTGCATCTTATATACCCCTGGAGCACTGATGTCAGGGAAGAGGCGACAGCAGCCGACGCCGGACCAGGAAAGTGGAATTCAGGCCGACTGCGGGTAGCCTGCCAGAGGATAACCCAAGTGTAATGACTGCAACAGTCAATACACTCTAACATCTACATTTATGGTAGGTACACAACTGTACTTTCCGACTCTGTCGTTTACATGGCACTTGCCAGCCAAAAAACTCTCAAGCTAAGCTTTACTCATACTGCCCTTTTCCATATTACCTCAGATCTTGTTTGCCGCATATGAAACAAGATGTGCCAGACAGCCTCTCAGCTAAGTGTTCATTTTTTTGATAAATTCTGAGGAATTTCTTTCTTTCTTAAGACTTTTTTCAATACTTAGTCATTGTTTTTGTTGAACCCTTTTTGCTATTGCCTTTTTTCACCTTTTATCTTTCTTTCTACCAGTTGGTAATTCTTGTACCATTGTTGGTACTTTTCCCTTACGAGGTTGGGTAGTCTTTCCGCACCATAGTCTGTACACCCTCTGTTCTTTCACATTCCTTTTTACACGTAAAGGATTGTGTTTTTCTTATTTGTGGGTTGTTGTTGTTATTATTATTATTGGATTGTGTGATTTTCTGTTTGGGAATTATTGTACTGTTGTGGAAAATGTCAGAAAAGAAAGCGACTACCAGATTTAAAAGATGTCACAAATGTGACAGAGAAATGCCAAACGTAGACGGTCTTGTATCTTGTGTATACTGCTTAGGGGTTTCTCACTTATCGGAGAAACTGCCTTGTAATATTTGTAAGACTTTACAGAAATTTATTATTGCTGGTTTATTAAAATCTCTCTTTGTGGAGACCATCTCTGAGACTGAGCCCCCCCCCCCCACCTCCGAAGAAAGATGATAGGAGGACTAAGTACCCTTTCTGCTTCTCCTCATGAGAGACGAAATTATCGAAACCAAGGCCTAAGGTTCCAAAGTTATTGCATAACGTGTCATAGGCTCAAAGGCCGAAATCCTCGGCTCCGATCTGTGCTGCAAAAGAGATGATTTCATCAGCGCCGTCTATTCCCTTGGCACCGATAATCGGTTCCAAGGCACCAACCACATTATCTGCTCCGATCACTTAGACTGCACCATTAACTTTGTCCACGACACTGACCACATCATCTGCTCCAATCTCTACGACTGCACCAACTTCAGTACCAACAACCATTACGAAAACTGCCTCGGCTCCGACACATCTCTCTGTGCCAGTAATGGTCGCTCCTGAATGCCCATTTTCACCATCGGGGTTATCTACCTGTTCCTCTCTGAGCCTGTCAGAGTTAGATGTAGTGAGACTGGTGGACCAGCTGTTGACGCTAGAGGCATTTCTACACCTCAGAAACACTTCCCCCATTCAGAGCCGAGGGCCCTGTTCTGAGGACTCCACAGTATTTTCCTCTTCCAAACTCTTGGCAAGTTTTGAAAGTTTTGCCACCAACCGCTACCAAAGTTCCAGCTGCTTCGGCACCGATAGTGGATCTCACTTTAATGCCGGAGATTTCTCTTTGGCCTGAACCCCCTGCGAAAACAGGCCATCCTCTGGTCTGAGATTGGCCTGCCTCAGCACCCCTGTCTCTTCTAGAGGCTCCTTCCCTGGGGGCTGGCACTTCGGGGTGGAGTGTTACCCCGGTTCCGAGTTTGTCCTTTTTGGTTCCAGGCTCCCATCCCTCCTTGGGGGGGTCCGGCCTTCCAGGAGATGGAGAGAGCATTAGCCACAGCAGGCTCCCAGTTGGACCCATCGGCATTGGAGACCTGCCGTCGTCCTGCTTCTGAGCCACAACTACCACCTCTCACTACTGTTGGACATCGGGTTCGGGAGCTTCAAGTTAACCTTCATCAAGGTTCCCCTTCTGCAGGTTCCTCCTCTGACGTTCCCTTTGAGGAGGCCTCTTGCAAGAAAGCGTGTAAGAGGAAAACGCAGTGATTCCCCTGAGGAATCATTGACCAAAGATATGGACTAAGATGACAGGGAAGGGTCCCCACAGTCGCCCCTGAAGATGTTTCCTTTGGGGACATCTTAGAAATACTGAAACAGTCGGGCGACGAAGTCCAGCACCCCGTCCCCCAAGGAAAATGTATTCTTGCAGGCTTTCCGAGCCCAATCCTGTACCTCCTGGGTGACCCCCCCCCTTGCAGGTGAATCAGTACATCGTGCAGCGTGCTTGGAAGAACCCTGATGCCATTGAGCCGATTCCACATAGGTAAGAAAAGATACTTTCTCCACTGGAAGATCAGCTCCATTGGTCCAAAGGTCTTCCTGTTGATGCTATGGTTGTGGACGCAACCACAAAGAAAGAGCTCACTGAGGAGAGCTCCACTGTCCATTCCCCGAACAGGGAGTCTTGGGAGATAGGATGTGGAAGCGGGTCTTTTCTTCAGTGAACTTTGCACTTATGTCTATGAACTACTTGGCACACTTCACGCGTCTTCAGAGAGACTTGATCTCAGAGCTTTCCGAAACGCTTGCAGGAGCAGTGTCTGATGAGGTATGAGATGAGGTTGCCTCACAACTCGCTACCTTGAAGTCTATTTCCAATTCGTCCATGAGGTTGATTTCACACTCATCCATAGGGGTGGCAAGAGCTGCTGGTGCTGTGATCTTGGGTAGATGCCACGCCTGGATGCGACTTTGCAATTTCACGGATCCTTTCAAGTCTTCCTTAACACCCCGATAGAGACCTCATCCCTGTTTGGCTCTAAGGTTAAGGATACTTTAGCCAGGTGTGAAAAGGACGGTAAGACCCTGGCTGCCATAGGTGTCAGTTTCTGTACTCCTCAGAGAACCCAACTCTAGGAACCACAGGAGTGGAAAAATGTGGTAGCGAAAATCCCAAGGGCCTTTCCATGACATACGGGCGAATTTTCGAACCAGGGCAGAGGGGGTAATTCAAATGGAAGCCGCCCTTTTATAGGCAGAGGGGGTCCATGTAACCAGGGATCCAGAGATTCTTTCTCTGGACAAGCCCTATCAGCGCTCCTGAAGAACGGCCCAATTGCTTGCCTCTGGAGGCAGTCAAGGGTTGTTTCTCTCTGCACAACTTTGCCTGGCAAAAGATAACCACGAATTCTTGGGTGCAGACTGTAATAACCAGAGGATATCACTTTCCCTTCATTTCAAAGCCAAAACCAACCAGGCGTATTCCTGACATACCACCGAGTCAAAGGGAATTTGCAACAATAGAAATTCCAAAGCTGCTTCAAAAAAGAGTCATCCAAGTAGTCTTCCCAGACCAACAAAAATCTGTGTTTTACTCGAGATTCTTTTTGGTGCCAAAAGAAACGGGACTGGAGGCCCATTTTAGACCTCAGCAACCTAAACAAATTTGTCAAACAAGTAAAGTTCCGGATAGTTACAGTGCAGTTGATGCTTTGTGGGGAAAAGACTATTGGATGTGCTCTATAGATCTTAAGGATGCATATTACCACATAAAAATGGACAAATGCTCCAGAAGATTTCTCTGCTTCCGGATGGGAGCCAATCATTGCCAGTTCCGAGCACTGCCCTTTGGTCTCTCTGCAGCCCCCAAAGTGTTCACCAAATGCATGGCAGTGGTGACGGCTCACTTGAGACTGTGAGGATTCTGGGTGTTTCCATATCTAGACGATTGACTCCTTACTGCCCCAACCAGGCATCAACTACTGTTCATCATACAGCAAACACAAAAATTTTTGATAGACCTGGGCATTACTGTGAACGAGAGCAGATCCAACCTGGATACCCATCCTCTCTCTCTCTATACCATCCTTACTACCACTCCTGAACCTATTCCTCCCTGTCTTTTTCACTGATATTCCCCTCATCAATCCATTTCCTAGCTACTTCTTGTTAATACAGTGTTAGCTCTGACATGTACACTATACTGTGTTATCTTAAAATCATGCCTATTATTATTACTGTATAGCCTTCTAACATTAATGTAACTGAAACTGTATGTTCTGTATAATTTGTATGTGGCGCTTTTCTCCCTGGGCCTCCAATGAAAATGGGCTCTCCAAGGTCCAGTGGACTTTCCCGGTAAACAAATGCAATAAATAAATAATAAACCTACACCATCTGGAATTCGACATGGATCTGTAGAGTGATGTCCTTCAAGGATGCATCTGCAGTCATAACATATGGGTTGTCCTGCCTCAGGCAGCCCTTCGGTCGGCCGGATTCCAAAGTCTGGGTCTGGCCTCGGCTGATGTCGCACTTTCCCCGACATCAGAGCTTCTGGGGTATAAGGGCATCAGCCGACGCCATTTTCCTCAGTCTTTCTTGCCGCGCGGTGTCTGAAGCAGAAGCTGTTCGCAAGTGCCGGTTGGTCAGATCCAGAGATTTCAGCTACCGAAGACTTCGAAAAAAGCTAAGTACCCCGTTGGGGACTCTCTCTTGCCTCAGCCGATGCCAGACAAAGTAAATAATTGTTTAACTTGTGGGAAACAAATACCTCATAAGGATTTCCATTCTTACTGTCTTCCTTGCTTAGGCCCAGACCACGACGTATCAGCTTGTTTAGCCTGTGCCTCCTTCAACCGACGGACTCTTAGACGTCGGTCGGAGTTTGCAGAAGAATTTTTTGGAACTGCTTTTGCATATAAAATGCCATCGGAGACTCCGACTACGCATATGGCCAAAAAACGCAAGGAAAAGGACTGACACTCGCGGCCCGCGGTTTCGGCTGAAACCACGGCTAGGCCTACCGCGAGTGTCTCTGTTTCGGCTGAAACCGAGTCCGCGGTTCTTACTACAACCGAAACCATACCTCCGACAACCGAGGCCAGAGAGGCCCCGGCTGAGTCGGCTACAGATATCCCTACCGAAGCTAGTGCTCTAGAATTGTCTGACACCATTCCTTTGAACATTTCTACTCCTGCACGTGGGGCAGCTAGGCCCCCAGCTTCTATGTCTATTAAGGCCTTCTCCAGGGCTAAAGCTGCCAAACTTTCAAAAGCTTTGCCTGCCAAATCTATTTCTCAGAGGCCTTCCTCAAGTTCTCAGATTCTCAGTCTTGCTGAGGACCTTATATCCTTAATTAGGGGTTCCCAATCTCACCCAGACAGGGCCTCCCAACCTCCACTAGACAAAAGGCCCAGGACTGATCCCTCTGAACCTCTCTCCTCTGATTACTCCACCGATGTATCTGATCATTCAGATCAACAGGAAGGGGCCTACTCGCCTTATGAGGATTCAGATGCAGAAGATTCTATACCTTCGGCCTCCCCTCCTGAAGAATTTTCTTTTGGGGAAACTTTGCACTCCATGAGGGAGCACTTTCAATGGCAGGGTCAGGATTTTTCTGATTCTAGAAAAAGATCAAGGACATTTCTGCATTTGCCCCAGCATAGGCCCTTAGCCATACCACCTGTTCTAACTGTAATTGATGATGTGTATAATGATGTCAGTTCTGCCCCTGATTCTCGTCCCCCGGCTCCTGCCAAACCTGACAGATATTACAGGGTCCCGGATTCTCACTTCCACCTCTATAAAGCCCATGCTGCAGACCCAGAAACTATTTCTCAGGGCCCAAAAGGAGTTGCAGCTGCTGCCAAAATCCCCTACCCTCTGAAAGAGAGTCTAGAGCATTAGAGAGATGGGGTAAAAAGGTTTATACATCTGCTACTCTTTCTGCCAGGGCATTAAACTGTCAATTTCATATGATACAGTACCAAGAATTTTTGTTAGATCAGCTGAATAAGAAGCTTTCTTCTCCTGAACCTTTAGACCGTAAATCCCTTCAGGATTTGGTACACAACTCTCAGCAGGTCAGTAATCATTTCTTAAAATGTGGCTATGATGCACTGGAGGCTTCATTTAGATCAGCTATGACTGGAGCAGTAATTCGTAGGCATGCCTGGCTAAAAGAGCAATCCTTGCCAGACCATGTCAAGGCTAAACTTATTGATGCTCCTATGGAGAAACAAAATTTATTTGGCTCCCCTGCACAGGAGATTCTAAAGAAAGTGGAAGAAAAAGCAAAATCTGTGCAAACAGTAAGGGAATTTCTGCAGGTCCAACCTCCAAGGTTCAGCAGAAACTGGCCTACAAAGAATTGGTCCTTTCCAGACACCTCCAGAGCACAGAGGGGCAGGAATAGACACCCTAGAGGCAGGGGTCAATCAAAGGGTGCCTACAGAGGCCGTCAGTGGCAGCCTGCCAACCAGAGGAGTAGTGCCACAGCTGCAACTACAACCACTACCACAGGACAGACACAATGACTTGACTCTGATTCCGCCTACCAGGGATCAACTGGAAGCTCCCTTGGGCGGAAAGCTGGCTTTATTCTCGAAAAACTGGCATTGCATTACAAAGGACACATGGATATTGCAGACAATAGACAAAGGATACAGGTTTCACTTCCACACTTTACCAAAAAGAAGCGGAATGCCAAACCTTCCACCAAACCAGAAGGCAGAGGCTTTAAGACAAATCAACAATTTACTTCAGATGAAAGCGATAGAAAGGGTACCATCTATGGAACAAGGCCAAGGATTTTACTCCAGACTATTCCTTGTACCAAGAAAAGAAAACCAATTGAGGCCTATTCTCGACTTGTCCGCACTGAACACATATCTCATTGTGCCAAAATTCAAAATGCTGACCCTACAGCAGCTTCTTCCCATGTTGGGCAAGGAGTCTTGGCTGGTGACTCTAGATCTCAAGGAGGCATACCTGCACGTCCCTATCCGACCAGATTGCAGAAGACACCTCAGATTTCTTGCAGGATCAGAGCATTATCAATTCTCAGCATTGCCCTTTGGCTTATCTACTGCACCCAGAGTATTCACGAAATGCCTGGCATCAGTAATTGCACATTGCAGACTTCAGGGAATTCAAATTTACCCATACCTGGACGACTGCCTAATACAAGCAGACAACAAGACAAAATTGTTAAAGGACTTGGCCTATGTTATACACCTGCTTCAGGCCTTGGGATACACAGTCAACATCCAAAAGTCAAGACTAGTGCCATGTCAAAGGATAACCTTTTTGGGTGCGGATCTGGACAACAATCACTCGGATGGCTTTTCTCACAGAAGAAAAACAAAAACAACTTCCAGATTATTTCATGACTTTGACCAGACAAACTCAGCTTACTGCAAGGAAAGTCCTGCAGGCCCTGGGTTACATGGCATCCTGCATAATCGTGATCCCACATGCCAGGCTGCATATGAGAAAATTACAATGGTACCTAAGGAATGTATGGTCTCAACACAGACACAGTCTAGAAACCATGATACCAATCATTCCATGCCTTCAAAAGGAATTCCTGTGGTGGGCTCAGGCCTGCCAGTCCAACAGAGGGTTGCCTTTCAACAAACCAAAACCAAGGCAGACCATCACCACGGACGCCTCAGACCTAGGATGGGGAGCACACATGGAGGACAAATGTATCCAAGGCCTTTGGCCTCAAGGACAGCTAAGCATGCACATAAACCAAAAGGAGATGCTGGCAGTGAAGCATGCAATCGAGGCATTCAAACCATTCCTCCAGCAAGGGCATCTGTTGATAAGGACAGGCAACACCAGTCATGTGGTACATAAACAAACAGGGAGGCACACATTCCTACCCTCTATGCCGGATGGCAATGAATCTGTGGAACCTATGCCTGAATCTCAATATCCAGCTACAGGCCAAATTCGTACCAGGAAAAGAGAATTCACTAGCAGACAGCTTAAGCAGAACTACCACGGATGCTCACGAATGGAGGCTGCATCCAGACATCTTCAAACTCATAACAAAGAAATGGGGAATGCCAGAGATAGATCTGTTCGCCTCCCCACTCAACCACCAAATGAAGAAATTCTGCTCAAGGACATACCACCCACAAGCCTGGAGGGTGGACTCTCATTCAGCTGGAATGCCCTAACAGTATATGCCTTTCCACCTCTTCCATTGATGTACAAGGTTCTACTGAAGATCAGGGAGGAACAGCCAAAGGTGATACTAATAGCTCCGGACTGGCCAAGACAACACTGGTATCCGCTACTGAGAAGCATGTCTCAGGCGAACTCATGGCCTCTACCCCTATGGCCTCTTCTTCTAACGCAGAACAATTTCAAGACCCTGCATCCAAACTTGAAAACATTGCAACTAACTGCCTGGAAAATTCCTTAAAACCAAACTGTTTTATCTCAGAGGGTCAAGGGCATTATCCTGGAGGCTCGCAGACCTTCCACAAGGAAAACATACTCAGCTAAATGGAAGAGATTCCTCATTTGGAGCACATCAAAGGGCACAGATGTCACAGTGGCAAACCTAGCACACATCCTAGAATACTTAGCAGAACTGTTCCACAGTGGACTGTCTTATTCTTCCATTAAGATTCATGCTTCAGCAATTTCAGCAGAATACAATATGGATCCCCCTATCTTCTCTCACCCTCTTCTCAGACAACTTTTGAGAGGGATCAAAAATGTTAAACCTCCAAGGAGACCCCCTCTACCTGCATGGGATCTCAATTTTGTGCTGGAAAAATTGACACCACCTCCTTTTGAACCTGCAGCATCAGCAGACCTACAGTTTTTATCTTGGAAAACTGCTTTCCTTCTGGCAATCACTTCAGCAAGAAGAGTATCCGAGTTACAGGCATTAATGGCAGTGCAGCCTTTTCTTATTTTCCACCAGGATAGAGTGTCACTGAGAACCAATCCTACTTTCATGCCAAAGGTGGTATCCAGGGTATCCTTGAACCAAGCTATTCATTTGCCTACGTTCTTCCCTAACCCACAGAACAAAGGAGAAAAACTTTTGCACACCTTGGATATACACAGACAATTACGCTACTATCTGGACAAAACTAAAACCAACAGAAAAACTGACCAACTTTTTGTAGCATATGCAACGGGGTTCAAGGAAGAGCAATTTCCAAACGGACAATTTCAAAATGGATAGGAAATTGCATTCGCTTTTGCTACTCCTTTCATGGAAAGACAGCTCCTGAAAATATCAGGCCTCATTCCACAAGGGCCACAGCCACCACTACAGCTTTCCTACGAGGGGTGGCTACCAAGGACATTTTAGAAGCTGCTACTTGGAGCTCCGTGCATACATTTGCCAAGCATTATAATCTACCTTTATACTCCAGATCCCGAGCAGGGTTTGCAACTGCAGTTCTGCAGGGGATCCTAACTACACCATCCTTCTCTTAGTACCTCCTCCCCCAGTTTGGCTATGGTATTCTACCCATATGTTATGACTGCAGATGCATCCTTGAAGGACATAGTACAGTTTTGTACCTACCATAAATGTTGATGTCCGATAGGTATGCATCTGCAGTCAGGATTACCCACTCTCCTTCCCCTCTGTGGTAGTCCTAGGGTGCTTACCCCTCTTTCAGCTAGCTGGGGGAATCTATTATGGTGTAATATGTATATATATTTTGCTACTGTTTGGAACTTTTCAGCATTTATCCAAATTTAGCCTTCCTAGAGGGCACCTGGCATCTGGGGCAAGAAACACTGAGGAAAATGGCGTCGGCTGATGCCTTTATACCCCAGAAGCTCTGACGTCGGGGAAAGTGCGACATCAGCCGAGGCCAGACCCAGACTTTGGAATCCGGCCAACCGAAGGGCTGCCTGAGGCAGGACAACCCATATGTTATGACTGCAGATGCATACCTATCGGACATCTACATTTATGGTAGGTACAAAACTGTACTTTTCTTCTCTCCCACAGATTACAAAGACTGAGACTTCAACTCTAACCAGTTCTGAACCACACCAAGGTTCCAGCAAGAGTGATTCTACAACTTCTGGGATCTGTGGCAGCTCCCGTCATGATGGTCCCATTAGTGAGACTTCACATGAGACTTCTTCAATGGTTGTTAACAACTCAGTGGTTCCCTTTAGATCTTCCTATGTCTTACAGGATCAGGATAACCAATCATTTCAAACAAGACCTTCTCTGGTGGCTGAAGCCAGATCAAAACCAATGGAGTCGCCCATTCTCCCCCGCTCTACCCTTAGCCATAGTGGCCACTGATGCCTCCCTGATCAGGTGGGGGAGCCAGTATCAGGGACAGACAGTCCAAGACACTTGGTCGCCCCTGGAGGTCAATTTGCATGTCAGTGTTCTGGAACTGAGGGCAGTGCTTCTTGCATTGCAAGCATTCCATTCTGTCCTCCATTCAGGAACAATTGCCATTCAGTCAGGCAACATGCGAGTAGTCTGGCACATAAACAGGGGGGAACCAGATCCTACCCTTTATGTCGGGAAGCCATGTGAATCTGGCAATGAATGATAGCTTCCAATCTCTTTCTTGTAGCAATGCACATTCCTGGGGATTCCAACATGATTGCAGACAAGTTGAGCAGATGCATCCTCCTGCCTCACTAGTGGTCCCTCAGTCCGAAAATGGCGGCAGAGATGTTCAGTCGCTGAGGTCAGCCTTACTGAGATCTATTTGCCTCCCCACAAATCACAAATGCAGCAGCTATTATGACGTAATCCCCCTGCAGGGGAGTCACTGAGGGATGCTCTACTACACGATTGGCCTGCAGGTCTTCTCTATGCTTATCCTCCTCTAACCTTGATACCAAAATTCATGAAGAAGGCTCTTCGATTGAGAAGCAAAGTGATCCTCATTGCTCCTTACTGGCCTTGTCAAATTTGGTTCCTATTTCTATGATCTCATCTAATTTGTCAACCCTGGGTTCTGGATCCAATCCCAGACTTAGTAAAGCATCCACAGAGCTTGATTCACCCAAATGTATCCAGTCTCAAGCTGACAGCTTGGTTTCTCCACTTCCGCTAATTGCCAGGCAAAGTAACCTATCCTGTCCAGTTCGTCTTTGGCTTAACATAAACCATCCACCAGAAGGCTTTACCTTAGTAAAGTGAAGCATTTTTCTCTCTGGTTTAAGGATAGAGATATTGACCCTTTCTCGGCACAAATACCTATTGTTTTGTACTATTTATCTACTCAACTTGAGTCTGGAGCTGCAGCTTCTTATATTCGAGTCCATCTGTCCGTGATATCAAACTACCATATTGGCTTTTTTCATAATTCACTAATTTCTCAGACTGTGTAAAACTTTTCTAAAGGGAGTTCTTCTAAAGGGAGTTCTGCATATCAAGCCCCCTTTAAAACAACCAGTTGAACCATGGGGCTTAACAATGGTCTTCCAGTCTTTAACCAGTTCCCCCTTTGAACCTGCAGCCACATGTGATCTGAGAGTCTTGTCCTGCCAGACGTACATCGGAATTTCAAGTTTTGAGTATGACGTGTCCATATTTGATTTTTCACAAGGATAAGGGTATCCTTGCGAACAAACCCTTTCTTCTTTTCTCCCAAAAATTATTTTTGATCTAGCTATTAACCAAACTATAGACCTGCATGTATTCTTGCCAAAATTCTCTAATAAGGGGAGTATACTTTGCATTTGCTTGCCGTTCACAGACAACTATGTTTTTACCTTGACAAGACAAAGTCTTTCAGAAAATTTGACCAACTATTTATTGCCTATTCTGGTCCTAGGGGAAAGCAGTATCTAAATTTGCCTTAACCAAATGGCTTAGAGATTGCATTACCTACATATACCATGAAAATAAAATGGCTGTTCCTGCAAGAATTAAAGCACACTCAACAAGGTCAGTTTCAGCTTCTGTAGCCTTCCATTCCAGGGCTTCCATGGATGACTTTTGCATAGCAGCAACATGGGCCTCTCCTAATACATTTATTAAGCATTATAAATTGTATATGATTTTTGGGGGAAGAGCTTCCTTCGGCTCAATGGTACTCGGGAATATTCTTCCTTAGGGCCTCCCAGGAAACAGGTAGCTAGGGACTCTGTCCCACATGTAAGGAATGAATGAAGATCAATAACAGATAAAGAAGTTATGTCTTACCATAACGTTCCATCTGTGTTGTTGATTTTCATTCTTTCATTACAACCTCCCCATCCCCCTCCAAGGGCTCTTTGAGATTCGGTTATGATCCTTCTAGTCCTGGTAAGGTACTTGCTTAGAGAAAGCCTCCACTTTCCTTTCTATAAACTGTCCTGTCTTCTGGGCAAACTCGATGTGAGGTAATATGGAGAAGGGCACTATGGGTAAAGCTTAGCTCGAGAGTTTTCTGGCTGCTGCAGGGTTTGTAAACGGCCGAGTCTGAACCGTGGATCAGTTCCAAACCCACATGTAATGAATGAATAAAGATCAACAACAGAGATGGAACGTTATGGTAAGACATAAGAAGCCTATAACAAAGCAAAGAAAGGCTAGACAAAAAAAGTCACTGTTTAATATGCTGTGATCTTGAGCTGCACGGGTGGAGGTGGAGTGTAGAAGTGCACTAATTATTTGCAGAATTAAGATGTTTTCTCTTTTTTATAGTAGCAACTATCCACATTAGTAAATGTGGTTTAATCTGTAAACTTGTTTTTATAAGTAGGTTTTAAAAGTAAGACAAAATTATGAAAGCCATGAAAATATCAAGTTTCCAACATCTGCAAAGATATTAGCTTGATTTTTTTCCCTTGGCAAATATTTAGGGGGAGTCAAGTCTGTAGCTGTACATTTTTCTGAGTGAAATTTACAAAGGTTCATTGCTGGGTGCTATCATATGGAGGCAAGCGGTATACAGGTGCAAGGAATTAATCATGAGAGTTCTGAGCAATCTATGCTGAAGGAAATGCAAAATGTGAGGGTACAATACATAGGTTCATAGGTTTATACTAGGCTATCTGCCCTAAGGCATTTATAAGCCTAGCCCAAAGTTATGTGGCTTACGCCACCCCTTATGTTAGAAATAATGTGCCCATTAGTTTGTTGTGCCTCTGTCCAGCAGTGACACAGAGATGATTCCCGGGGTAAACCTACGATCTCCCATCCACCGGTCAAGATTTCTCTTGAACAGAGCCAGCGAGGTGCTCTGCCTCACATGGACCGGGATTTTATTCCACAGCATGGGGAGTCTCTGGGTGATAATTCTATCCCTCCAGCACGTCCTGTTTATATCCGTGCTAAGGTTTAAGTCACTTGCTCTAGTGGTTCTTGTGGATTTGGATTTTTTGAGGTGGAGCATGTCCATTAATTCCGGGCTGGTCATGGCCTTGTATGTCAGGCACAGGTCACCTCTGAGCAGACAGTATGCAACTGAATAAAGTTGGAGTTTCTTCAGTCTGGCAGTATATGACAGGTTTTGGAGTCCCTTTATCCTTTTGGTGAGGAACTTTTGGGGTCTCTCCAATTGCTGCAGGTGTCGGGTGAGATACATCCCAAACGGGGCATTGTACTCGATCATTGGTCTGATAAGTGAAGAGTACAGGGGAACAATGACCTCACTTGATCTGGATGTAAATCCCTTCATGATAAGATGGGCAATGTAGAAGGTCTTTCGAACCACTTTAGCAATGTGAGTGTCAAACGAGAGGCCACTGTCAACCTGGGTACCCAGGTCCCTGATAACCTCTTCTGTGCTTAGTGGGTTGCCATCTATATGGTAGCTTGGGGTTACCTTGTTTTTCCCGAAGGGTATGACTATACACTTTTTTGCGTTTAACTTCAGGCCATGGCTCTGGCACCAGCTATCAGTTTCCGTGAGACCCCTCTGAAGGATGTCTGTGTCCGATGTGCTATCCACTATGGCACCCAGTTTGCAGTCATCCACAAACTTTGTCAGCCGTAGTCCTCCTATGTTTGCCCGTACTTCTGAGAAGTAGATGCCGAACAATAGGGGGCCAAGGACTGAGCCCTGTGGGACACCACTTTAACCGGCTTGGAGTCTGACATGGCTCCAGCAACTCTAACCCTGTGGATTCTGTCCTTTAGCCAGTTTGCAACCCATCTTGTGACATATGGGTTTACATTTAAGCTGGTAAGTTTCTCTATGATACCCGAGTGGGGTATTGTGTCGAAAGCTTTTGCAAGGTCAAGGTAGGCTGTATGGACTGCCTTTCCCTCATCAATGGCCTTGGTAACTGTTTCGAAGAAGTCGACCAAGTTCAAAAGGCAAGATCTGCCCTTGACAAAGCCAAACTGGGTTGGGTCCAAGGTCTGCAAGTCCCCTATGTCCTTGTTTATGAGTTCCATTATGATCCTCTCCATAGCTTTGCAGACCAGGCTTGTTAAGCTTATGGGGCGGTAATTACCAGGGTCCGTGAGGCACCGCCTTTGTGGAGTGGGACCACAGTTGCCGTACGCCACTCCTTGGGCACATGTCCTGTGGTAAGGCTAAGATTAAACAGCTGCCTTATGTGCGGGTTTAGTTCTTCATTGAGTTAATGTAGCACACAGCCGGGGACACCATCCGGTCCCATTGATGCTGTGTTTTTAGCTTTAGAGAGAGCAGCTTTCACCTGCGCATTTGAGATGTCTGGGAGGCTACATTCTGTTGGGATAGTTATCTCTCCTTTTGGGGGGAGAGGGGGGTGAAGTTTGCGCTGAACCTGTCTGCCAGTATGTTGGCAATGTCTGTGGGTTCAGTGATTTTTGTATCATTTTGGACTAATTCTGAGCATATCTGGGAGTTTCCACCCAGGTTTCTGACATAGCTGAAGAAGGCCTTATGATTGTCTTTTGAATCTATGGCAATTGTTTTCTCAAAGTTGGCCTTGGATGATTTTATGAGGGATCGTAGTTTCTTGCTAGTACTGATCAAAGATGCCTTCCCTTTTTGGGATTTTGCTCTATCATGTAATAGCTTTCTCCTCTTATTGTAAACTTTGTTTATGGCTGGGGTCCACCAGACTGGACGTTTGCCTTTGGTGGAAAGAGTCTTGGTTTTATTTGGGATTGCCTGATCCATGCAGTCCTGAAGGTGTTCATAGAAGGCATTTGTAAGGGCTTCCGCAGCTTGGGTTGTGGTTTCCATTGGCTCGGGGGCCTTGAAGGATACCACACCTGTCTTGAGTAGTGTGAAGTTTGCTTTAGAGAAGTTCTTCACTGTGGTCTTTTTTGTTTGGGGTGGGGCGGGATGTGGATTTCTAGTGAGATTAGTTTATGATCTGATCTCACCAAAGAGGGATATACTTCCGGTGTGGAGCATTTTGTCCCCATGTTTGTGATGATGAGATCTAGTATATTTTCTCCTCTTGTGGGGACAGTGACTAGTTGTTCCATGGCATTTGAATTTATGAACTCCAGGAACCTTTGGGCTAGAAAGTTGGGGCTTGAGTAATGTTCCCAGTCTATATTCGGGTAGTTGAAATCACCCAATATGATGGTGTTTGGTGATACATTTATACCCTCCAGTGTCTTCAGGAAGGCTGTGTGAGTTTCCTGAGTTTGAGAGGGTGGCCTGTAGCATGCTACAAATTGTAGAGCAGTTTTGCCTATGGTTAATTGCACCTGGATGGTTTCCGATGCTTCGTGCATAGCCACCAACCTGGAGGTGTGGGTATCCTTGATGAATATGGATACACCCCCTCCTTTTGTGGTATGGTCCGGGTTTTGGGGCCGGAACGCATGATATGAGGTAAAACCTGATAGTGCCGGGTGCTCTCAGGAGCCTTGAACCAGGTTTCAGTCACAGCACAGACATCGATGTTCTCCATACTGAGAAGGGCCTCGAGTGCGTGCATTTTGAGATTTAGACTTCTGGCATTGAGCAGCATTACCCTTAGTTTCTTCCCGTTTTTGTTTTCTAGGGTGGTAGGTTTAGAATTTGAGCCTTGCCTAAAAAGGCACTATGGGGGTGGCAAGAGCCTTAGCCAATATCCGGAATCCCAGGGGTGACAGGTGCAAGCCGTCCCTTGCGAAGCAGCGTGGCTTGTCAAGCATGTCATCCCAAGCAGACAGACACTGGATCCCCTTTGAATGACACCAGAAATTAAGCCAATTGTTAAAGCTGATCATCTTGTCACTATATTGTGGCATCATTCGTGGTGAAGGAAGGATACTGTTCAGGGTCAGGGTCATACCTGCCTGGGCTACATAATCAGAGAGCTCCTCTGTCTCTTTTCATGTAGTCCAGGGAGGTACGTCTCAGGTCGTTCACACCAGCATGGACAATGACTGTGTCATACTTGTACTTGCCGTGGAGTGACCTGAGTGCTTGTGTTATGTGGCGGATTCTAGCGCCCGATAGGCAGCTTACCATGACCTTCTCCTTGTTCAGCCTGGTGAGTGGGACGTCAGTGTGTCTGACTATGGAGTCACCTTTGACAAGTATGTTTGGTGTTATATTTGGCCTTAAGGGCAGTGACTGCTTTGCACACTGATTTTGTTTTTTATGTGTTGTTTGTGTGGTGTCTTGAGTTTGCAGTCGCGTGGGTGTCTGCTTTGGAGGCCTTTGCTGTTTAGGTAAATTTTTACTCAGAGCCTCAGAGTATGTCTTAGTGTGTTTATGTGTTTGATTCAGTGGTGTGGTTGAGTTATGTGAGACTTGTATTGTGGTGTGTGTAGCTGCCTTCTCCTCCTGCCTGGTCTTGCCAGTCCTGAGATGAGAGAGCTCAGCCTCCAGTTTGGCTAAATAGCTGCATCTCTCGCAAGTGTTAGTGTTATGTGGGAGGAGGAGAGGGTTGTCCGTGTACATGAGGCAATTGTAACATTGCCTCAGAATTCTCAGATTCACCAACTGGGCAGGAGAGGACGCCAGCATCTGACCCTTCGACATGCTAGAAAGAAATATGAGTTGGTATGAGACAGAAAAGTAGAGGGCTTAGCAGGGAAGTGGGCACTCCTGGGGGGTTTTGCAAGTGATGGATTTGTATAATATAGGAGTGCTTGACCTGCAAAGAAAATGCTTATAAGACAAGGGATATGCTTTTAAGACAAGTGCTGAGCTTTTTGAGAAGAAAAAGCAATTAGGAACAAGTGCTGTGCTTTTTAGTGAAGGTGTAAACTGTTTAGGTTCCTAACAGAGCAGTTCTAAGGGAAAAATTGAAGAACAGACTTTATGGAGCCAGAAGAAGTTTAACCTTGTTAAACCAGCGCTGCCCGATGTTGCTCTAGTGGCAACTCCGCGCTAAAGCATGTTAAGGCGTGCTTGATAGCAGGGGCTGGAAAGAAGCAGGAATAGACCCAAAACGGACAATAAAACTACAAGTCAGTAACCACTCCTACGGGGGGCAGGGAAGGCTGCTCAATGTTATTCACTGCCACTGATCAACAGAGAGACTTTCCTTTAGCCCAAGCAAAAATGGCCTCACAGAAACTTACAAACAGTTCAGGAAACAGCAAGCCTGTAACTGAACTTTTTTAAATCTCAGAAAAGTGGGAAAAAGCAAGATTTTTTTTTTGTTTTTGTTTTTTCAGAGATAGCAGAGGTTCACAGGTAATATCAAGTTCTAACAGTGCAGTAAATGGTCAAGGACAGAAAATATGCAAGTTTTGAGAAAAAAACGATTTAAAATTAAGTGCAAACAGGAAATTCAGTAAACAACTTTTGGTTGTGCTCTAAATACAGCTACTAATGCAGAAATCAAGTTTAACAAGCCAGAAAATGCTCAAACTAGGCAGCTATGCAGAAAAACTTAGCAAATAAACAGAGAAAAAAGCAGTTCAGGGAAAAATAAAGGTGAAATTATGAGAAGTGAATAAGAGCAATTGCTTTAGCAGCCTTAATGATTTAATGCATTTAAAAGAACAGTGTACACTTTAGTTTTTGTGTAAAGATAGCCGGTGGACTTTTTCTTGGGGCTAAAAGTTAATGTTCTCCGAAGGCATACACTTTGTTTTTCATATCTGGGAATGGGGGTTAGATATCATAAAAGAACAGACTGCAATCATTATAACTGGGGGAACAGGTTGTAGCATGCAGTTTAGTATGGGTAACCTTAATTTTAGGTTATGAAATGCCTATGGGTACAGCTGTCGATTTGGGCAGTTCCTGTCTGGATGGTTAAACTTCATTTTTTTTTTTGAAGATGAGCATAGTTTTGTGTGTTTGTTGTAAGTTAATAGGGGATGAGTTGTTTTGAAAATTTGTTTAGTTTTTTGGTTAAGGGTTTTCATGAAACAGAGTCTAGAAAAATGTAACATAGCTTCAAATGAAGATTTATTTATTTATATTTAACTGTGATAGGTCACTGATCGATATCGACCACTTACAGGCATAGCCCGAATAAACAGGATCACATATGAAATGCACAAAGTATATTTACAGTTACAAGGGCATTCTAAAAAATGGATATATATCCATATTTACAGATGCAAGGATATGCTGCAATATTTAGTTCAAGAAGCAGTTAAAAATGTCAGTACATGGATGGAAAAATGGAATTATACCCGGTAGAGTTTTATGGATAAGATGTAGCCATAATTGCTGAGTTGGCTTATTCTGCAGGGATAGTAGATGATGGAAAATGAGAAGAAACAGTTGTATAAAAGATCACACAACTAAATATTAGAGTGTGTATGTAACACAAAAGTTGGAAATACACATTAAAAATGTCATATATAATAGGTGATAATGATAGCATTTTATCAGAATGGCTGTGCTATTCATATTATCTTGGAACATACATGACCTTGCAGGTATAGACAGCAATGAAAGATGCAAACAGCAGTGCTGCAGGAGATGCATTTATAAAGAACTGAGCATGTGAACTTGATAAAGGATTTTCAGGATGGATATTCAGGAGAAATATCCGGGACAAAAGAAAAGGGGAGTAGTTATACTAATTGCTAGAGGGGCCCCAATAGTGGTAGAAGAGGGAAAATTATAATGGTAGATTTGTGGCAGTAAGGGTCTGTATCGGCAAGGGAGGAAGATTACGCTGGCTTGTATTTATATTCCACCTAAAATGGCTGTTATGGAATTTAAGAAAACATCAGCTTTCAACTGGGAATATTTTTTTACAGCTGGGGACTGGAACTTTATTTGTAATATGGAGGATACATCTGGGGACTTAGAAAGGAAAGTTTTCCAAAAGAAGGCAGATTACTGAAGAAATTTATGAAAATTTTTGCTATGAAGATGTGAATTCAGTAGTAGGAACTCTTGCTAGAATTTGCATATTATTACTGTA
Organism: Protopterus annectens; assembly: GCF_019279795.1. Lineage (NCBI taxonomy): Eukaryota > Metazoa > Chordata > Ceratodontiformes > Protopteridae > Protopterus > Protopterus annectens. The sequence goes on from NC_056733.1 coordinate 1,402,754,531, forward strand.
GGTACAGTGACTTGGGTAGACTAGTTAGAAATTATATTTCACGGAAACATTTGCATTTAATTGAAAGTTTCAGCACACATCCAGTAACTATTTCAAATCACACAGCATTAAAAAAACTAACATGGAAATACAAGTTAGTGGAGTAAAAATGAAACACTGGTGTTTTCCTACCTACCTCTTAATACAGTACCTGGCATAAAAGGCATCCCTGGACCGTGTTTTGATGAACCTTCTGTATATCCAGAAAACAAACCTCATCAGAGCTACTAGATTAAAATACATAACTTTTGCTTGTGTTAGTTTACAAATAAATAACAGTTTTACCTTTTAGTCTTGAGTCAAGAATAATGCTTCTGGATGTGCAAAGTATTGGTTTACTTGAGAGACTGCCTCCCAAGATTTTCAAATCGGTCTCGAAGAACAAAGGAAAACACTACATATATACCTTTTGTTATCAATTTCATGTGTGCAGAACTTTGGTATTACATTACTTTCAAAGAAGCAATGTATTTAAAAATGTCCTCATCCCTTGTGATTTTCTCTTATAGCTTCATGTGAACATTTCACAAATATGCATTTTAAAACATAGATCACCTGGTCTAAAATTTATTGTCTTTCAACCTTGTAACATTCAGTACCAGTACACTCTGTTTTACATACAGCCTTGAGGTAACACATCCCCCATCCTAAGTAGGCCAAAACATATTGTTAATTAATCTGGTTTCCACAGATACTTGGCACAACATAATTTAACATCCTTTAAGTCGTTCAGCACTTATTTGTCTTCAGTTGTCTGTCAGTACACTATAATTTGCTAATAGAGAGAATGCAGTTGTAAGGCACTTAAATATAAGGCTACTACTAATATGAAAAATGTATCTTGCATAATCATGTATCTGTATTTCAATTTTTTCTGTACATAAACATGTTACAAACATTTGACTAATTTGTGAAGAAACTGCAAGTTAATATGTATTTATTGAAGAATAATCAAGATTATAATATTTTTCTGTAACGCAACATAAACAGGACATGTTAGAGAGGCAAATGTGTTTCTCAATTCCCATTCTCTAGAACAAGGTCCCCATCCATGTGAAGCATAGTTCCTTTCTATCCCTATTTAACTGCAACTTGGACCAGTGGATGGGTAATCAGAAATTCATCCCTGGTCTGGCGTCTATGTCTCTGGACAGATTTAGTTAGTAAATCACCATTTGTGTTAATCTAATTAGTAAGTCACATTTGGGTTGCATGCCTTGGCTTATAAGGGCCATAGTTCTCATTAGCCTGGTGCACATCTATGACCTGTGAAGAGAGGAATTTAAGGAATGGGTAGTGGGATTTATTCGGGAGTTATTAGGGAAGATAGAAATATCTTCAAAAGTTATAAATAGTGTGTGGGATAAAATGAAAATGGCGTTTAAAAACAGAGTAGAAATAAAAGAGAGAGAGTTGGTTAAGTAATGGGAATTACATAGAGGTACGACAGCGTTTAAAGTATTGCAGAATAAGGGGAATCTCACAGAACAAGAAGGGGTGCAAATGCAGCGTGCTAAAGAGGAAATAAGGGAGTATCTGGATAATATGCTTGAGTTTAGAAAGATTGCTGTTATGCAATTATTTTTGGTAGTAACTCCAGAGCACAAAAACTTTGCACAATGACTTAAGCAGCAGAAAAGGTTGTTGCGAAACTTAGGAAGTCATGAACAGTTCAGTACCACTAGCAAAACCAGTAACAATCCAGTATATGAACCATGGTAGGACAAGTAAAGTAAATCAAACCACACCAGCTGGAACTCTTGCCACCATTTATTACAAATAGAGCACTTTTTTTCCAAAGGACTTCATTAGAAAAATTAAACAAAAAAATGACCCATTCAAATAGGTAATATAATCAGTCTCAGCCAATAAAAAAATGGAACAAACCATTCTGGTCATTGACTTAAAACCATGAATGTAAAAATATTAAGTTATGTTTTATAATTATGAGACTATTTTTACTGTCTTGTGAAATGTTAAGCGCAACACTTTTTTAAATATTCCTTTGTCGTCGTCTTAAAATTATGGCTGTAGATACACATTTGTTGAGACCTGGAAAGTCATCTGCATTTGATCTCATTTGCCAGATGAGTTCTTTTTCATCCACCAAGTCATTCCATGCCACTTAGGGAGCCTATAACAAGATAAATAACCAGATATACTGTAGAGGTTTTAAAGATGTTTTGAAAATGTTATGAACATTTGCATAAGGTAGAGAAATTTGGAAGTCAGTAAAGCACACACATGGAAATATTTATGGAAGGCTTAATGCTAGGGTTAGAGGCAGATGAGGCTGAACAACTAAGAGTTAAGATAGGAGGGAATGAGGTAAAAAAATGGTGTTGTATAATCAGTCTTCAGCAAAGTCTCCAGGAACAGTATTCCTGTGGAAGTTAGGAGGGAAGACAATGGTAAGTATGTACAAGTTTTTTTTTGTTTTTTTTGTTTTATATATACAGTATTTTAAAAGGAGGAGAAGCACCAACATCCTGTAAGAAAGCTGTGTTGGCTGTATTACCTAAGAACTTTAAAGACCCCAGCTTCATGCAACCCATTTCAAATTTGAACCATGATTATAAAGTGAGCATGTCTATACTAGCTAAAAGAATGGCAAAGGTGTTGCCAGAATTGATCTTGGATGAGTGTGGTTTTGTGCAAAGGAGGCAGGCATTTGACAACACTAATAGGAAGATGATGATACAGAGGGAGACAGAATGTAAGTAAATACTGCTGTTGTTTTTGGGTCCTAATGCAGAAAAAGCATTTGACAGAATAAGCTGGAATTTTATGAGTAGGTCAGTGAAAGCATTTGCATTCCTGATGCAATAATAAGGTTAATTAGGAAGCTATATGAAGGATCAGAGGCAATAACTCTCAGATAATTTGTGTTTGAACAGAGAAACCAGATGGGGTGTCCTCTTTGCTCTTTATTCGATTTATATTTAGAGCCAGTGGTAAAGAAAAAAACAAGGGACTGACAAATGCAAGTATTTAATTGGTACGGTAACAAAAGTTGACTTTATTTGCAGATGTTATTTTAAACCTGATAATCTAGAAAAGGACATCTCAGTGTTCTGAACATTGAGGCATTTTTAAGTCTTTTTAGAATATAAAATTAAAGAAGATGAAACAAAGGCTTTAACCGTAGATTATATATGAATATGTTCAACAATAACCATATTTATGGGACACAAAGTATTTAGGAGTGTGGATTAAAAGGCTTCTGATATGACAGTTAAGGATACGTAGGAAGAGACTAAACAACAGATAATACGATAACTGAAAAACTGGAAGCTGTTTTTTATGGACATGGATGTTAAGATGCAAACAGTGAGAATGTTTTTAGTCACTTTATTTTTAAATACAGATCAGGCAATTTTTATCAGCCAGAGAAGAGGTTGTGGACAATAATAAAGAATTGAATTAATTTGTCTGGAATGGGAAGAAGACAAGAATTAAGTCCGATAAATAGATCCTTCCAATTGAACAAGATGGTTTAGGTTTACCTGATTTGTAGAGCTACACAGTTAAGGTTCATATACGTAACAAAAGCAGAATGCTGTAATTCATAATGGAAAGGGGTGATGATGAAGCAGGTGGGAAGCTCAAGAAATAGTGATGTTTGAATTTTGGATGCAAATCCTTAATGGGCATAACAGCAGCCATACAGAATATTGTATTTATAAGTTAGCAGAGAGCATTCTAAGAAGGAAGCCAACACAAGACTGGAGATGGAAGGTTTTGCCAAGAGGGATGACTGCAAGTAAGGGTGCAGACAGTGGGCAAGAGGAGGCTGGAATTTACTGAAGAAAACTGTCAAATGAGCCAAGTTATTGGGAGCAAATAACTATAGAGAGAGAGGTAATATTGTGGGGTGAACCCAAGAAAACGTTTGGTGCTGGCTAGAGGCTATCTTCCATTCCAGGGACTGATATCAGAGTATAGGCAAAGAGAAAGGGATAAGGGACTCTTAAGTGAAAAACCTGCTGTGGTGGGGTTTTAGTCAAATCCTGGAAGAGCAACTGCTGTTTATATACCCTACTAATTATTCCTTTAAAATATTGCATAATAAGTGTAAGGATCAATCCAAGACCGTTAGAAAAGATTGTGTAGAGAAACTGGCAAAGCAGTTTACAAGACAGTAGTGGGGAGGACATGTGTGCAGCAAAATCCAAAGGCCTTTAGATCCTTACTTGGAATTGTTTACATAGATATTTGTTTACCTAAGCAGACTTCAAATAATTTTTCCTCATGCAGATAGCAAATGTTGAGAGGTATAATGGGGAAGAATGTACTTTGGGAGTATAATGAGTTGGCAGATTTTGCAAATTCCCTACAGAGTACTGTGCCAGAAATATTGGGTGAGCAAATGACTGTAACTTGGTATATGATTTTGTTAATCTGGAACACAGAATCTGAATTGCCTAGATGATGTAAAGCTTTATTATTTTCAGTTTTGTTGTCTGCCAAAAACAGTTACTACAAATTTAAGTCAAAATCTAAACCAACTATATTTGAAGTACTGAATATTGTGAAACAGATAAAAGAACTGGAAGAGTGATCTTTAGAAAAGGGAAGGAAAAAATTACATAAATGGAAGTTGCCTGAACAATACATGTAGAATAATGTTCAGGAGAATAAGTGAGGTTTAAGGAAGGCAGGAATTCAAAAATTTTTGTAATATTGGACTACTGATGATTATAAAGAAATATATGTGATGTATAATGTATGTAAATAAAATGTGTTAATATTGTTTGTTTTAGTTTTTGGTAATGTATGTTTGTGTCTTGAGTGACAATTTAATAAATGTGTTGATTTATGTTTTCTATATGTTAATTTATTTTTTCTGTATGTTAATTATGTTTAAGTAATGTAAGTTTGGAGCTTTTCTCCTCGGGTCTCTGCTGAAAAAGGGTTCTGCCCAGTCAGACTTACCCGGTTAACAAATGTCAGATAAATAAATTTTGTTTTTGGCTGGGTTACATTATCACTTCTCTACATTCCCCTGTGGCTTATCCACTGCACCAAGCATGTTCACAAAATGTCTAGCTGTTGTGATAACCCACTACAGACACCACAGCATTCACGTCTTTACCTGTTTAGATGGCATACCTGTCTTTCCAGGAATCAAGAGTCCATTTCTTGGATATGAAATTTCTTTATCGACCTAGGTTTACACAAACTTTCAAAATTCATGTTGTGTTCCCTCTCACAAGATTGTGGTTCTAGCCATACTGTTAGAGCAAAATGTTGTGGTAGAGAAACTGAGCAGGACCAGGACAGCCTCTCACAAATAGAGAGTTAGTGAGTGAGTGAGGGGGGTCTTCCATAAATTAATCCAGTTGTGGGGAATACATAAAGTACATCTGTTTTCCTTCCAAATCAGATAACTCAACCAATTCTTCTGCAGGACTTCTTGCACACAAGCCTAAAACAGATACTTTTTCATTCCTGAGATCATGAATGCTCCTTTATACATTTCCACGGTTTTCAGAAGGATTCTCCAGTGATCATTGTGGTGACTGCCTTCTGGCCCAGTCAACAGTGTTTCTCCCTTTTATAGAGTTGACAAAGGGAAGTTATCGTAGTTTTCCACAAAAACGTGATCTACTCCCGCAAGACAGATTACAATTAGTAGTTAAGGGAGAACTGGCAAAGCAGTTCAGTGAAAAATAAATGAAGTTTGATGTTGAAAATGAATGAATACTTTTATATCCCCTGCAGCTGTAGTACTTCAACCCATTAAATGTAACAGTTTGCAACTTAATTTGCTCATTAAGGGAAGCCAGTGCATTTGTTTTTAAGAGTAGAAGCTTTACTGAGAACATGCAAGCTGTTTTCCATATCTGGGATGGAAACAGGACAAAGACTAATTGTATTTGTGCAAGAGGGAATGAATGTAGGCTCTGTTATTGCTTTCAGTATGATGAAACCTAACTTTAGAATAAGTAAAGTCTGTCTACAGCTGTCTATTTTGGGCAGCTGCTCCTCTTTGGAGTGGTAACGTTTCTTTTTGGAAAGTGTATATAGTTTTGTGAATTTGCCTTGAATTAAAATGGATTTGGGGTTAACTGTATTAATTAATTGCCATTAATCCATGATAGGTTCATAGGTTGGTATTAGGCTATCGACCTTAGGGCCTATACAAGCCTAGCCATAGTAATTCCCTGGCTATTTCGTCCCACAGTATTTACTTCCCTGGACCCCTGTCTAGCAGGGCGATTGATGTGATCCCCGGGATAAATTTCCCATCTCCCATCCAGTCTTCAAGGTTCCTTTTGAAGAGGGTCAAAGAGGCGCTGTGCTTGACATGTATGGGCAGTCTATTCCAGAGTCTGAGGAGTCTCTGGGTCAGGAACCTATCCCTCCAGCATGTTTTGTTCATTGTGATGACAAGGTTTAGATCCCTGGAGCGTGTGGCTCTGAGGGATTGGGATTTCTTTAACTGTAGTATGTCCAACAGCTCTCTGTTTGATATGGCCTTGTATGTTAAGCAGAGATTGCCTCTGACTAGACTATATGCGACAGAGTATAGCTGGAGTTTTTTTAGACAGTCAGCATAGGGCATCTGCTTTAGGCCTGTGTTTCTTTTAGTGAGGTATTTCTGCGGCCTTTCCAGTTGTTGCAGATGTCTTGAGAGGTACATACCAAAAGGGGCGTTGTATTCTGTAATGGGTCTAATGAGGGAGAGTACAGTGGGACAATGACCTCCTTTTTTTCTGGATGAAAAGCCCTTAGTGATGAGCTGTGCCACATAGGATTTCCTGACTGTTGTAGCGATGGATTTTCGAAGGTGAGACCACTGTCCACCTGTGTCCCTAAGTCTCTTATCACACTTTTGGTGTTTAGTGTACTGCCACCTATGTGGTAATTCATGGGTACATGTTTTTTTCCCAAAGGGGATAACTATACATTTCTTGGCATTGCGCTTGAGCCCATGGCTCTGGCACTAAGCATCTGTTTCTCTAAGGCCCTTTTGTAGAATATCCACATCATTTGGGGATTCAGTAATGGCTCCCAGTTTGAAGTCCTCTGCGAACTTTGTTAGCCAGAGTCCCTTCGTGTTGGCCTGTACTTCAGAGAAGTAGATGCCAAACAGTAGCGGTCCCAGGACTGAACCTTGAGGTACTCCACTTGTCTGGAGCTGGATTTGGAGTTGGCTACTTTTACAATGTGGGTTCTGTCAGTAAGCCAGTTGGCAACCCATCGAGTGATGTAGGGATTACGCTGTTTACTTAACAGCTTAGGTCATGGCTACAATTTGGCCCCTAGAAAACAACAAAGTGTAATGACCTCATCTTCTCTTTGTCAGTGATTTAAAAATGTGTAGCTCATCAGATGAGGATCTTTAAGCTCAGCTGCAGGTTGTCAAAACTTTTTCAGATGATATTGGAATGTCCTTTGGTCTTGATAAATGTGCAAAAGCAACCTTTAAAAAAGGAAAACTTCAGCACCAGAAAAACATCAGTTTGGGACAAGAATGCGATATAAAATCTTTAACAAGAGGGAGTGTATAAATACTTGGGAATTGATGAATGATCAGCAACAAAACATGAATAAATATGGATAAAACTCAGTAAGGAGTACTTTAGAAGACTTAACTTATTTCCTGAGAACAACATTGACATCTAGGAACAAGATCCAAGCTATAAATCAATTTGTTCTTCTTGTCCTAACTTATAGTGTTGGAGTGATTGACTGGCCCCAAAAAGTGTTTGATAGATTGGATATTAAAAGAAGGATGTTTCATCCTCACCAAATGATTTATAAAAATCAGTGTATACCGAGATTAGATATTCCCTGTTCCGAAGGAGGGATGGGCCTCCTTGAAATTGATTACATGTATAGATCTGCAATCATGGGACTCCACACACATCTGCTGACCTCACAAGATTCAAATGTAGTGAAAATTTTGAAAGATAAGGGGAATAAATCTAAGATGACATCTCTGCTTAATTTAGCAGAAGCATATAGACGTCAAGCAGGAGCGGAAATCAAACCAGAAGTGGATAAAAACCAGGCAGCAACTGAATGTGCCAGAAAACAAAAGAAACTATAAGGTGAAGGACCAGATGAGAAGGCAAAAAAATGTGGAAAAAACATATAGTTGCAAGTATAGAAAACCTCTGGAAGAGCCTCCTATTGATCAAGAACGAACAAAGGAATGGTTAAGGAGAGATGAATTCAAACCAATAAACGAAAGGCAGCCCAAGATTATGGGCTACATACATGCTGGTTTAGAAAGTCCCTTGAACATGTGGGAGAAACAGACAAATGTAGGTTTTGTAAAACCAAATTGGAAACAGTCACACACCTTGTTGCTGGCTGCAACACACTAATGGCAGATGGACTGTATACTGAAAGGCATAATAATGTGGCAAGACTGTTACACTGGAGATTGTGCAGACATTATGGTATCAAAGTGGCTAAAAAACACTGGAATCATGAGCCACAAAGAATCATAGCAAATGATGGTTTGTATCACATGGGATCACCCATTACCAACAGTTCAGAGGATAGATGCTAGAAAATTGGATATAGTGGTCCAAGAAAAGAAGACAAAAGTAGCATTGATCATTGAAATTGCCACACCCACTGAATGTGTGTGTCTCTACACAAGACACTGTAAAGTCATGAAATACCAGGATCTGCAGGCAGAAACGAGAGCCATGTGGAAGAAAGATACCCAGACAGTTCCAATAGTAGTAGAAGCAATGGGTCTTATAAAAAGGAATTTACAGTCATATGTAGATACGTTACCAATTCATGTAACCCCGTAAGAATTGCAGGAATCATTACTGGGTACATTGCGGGTGCTGTAAAGAACGCTTTTGGCTGACATCAAAGACTGAAACAATACTAATTTCATGAACTTAAATCGTACTTTGACTTAGGAATGGGGTCCATTCCCATCATCGTATTAGAAACCCAAAAGCCATGGAGAAATTAAAAAAAGAGTATTCCTGTGGAAGTCTGAAAGTTAAAAGGGAAGAAAGTGTTAAAGATCTGTAAAGTTTAACAATATTTTAAAAAGGGGACAATACCAGAATCTTGGAAAAAAATCTACTGTAGCTGTATTGCCAAAAGAGGGTTAAGACGCTTCAAACATAGCTTCATGTAGACAGATTTCAAATTTAAAACCATGTTGTTGTTGTTTTTCTTTTGGCTTTTCCCAGTTAGGGGTCGCAACAGCGGAACTCCAGTCCGCTAATGATTTGGCCATTGATTTTTACGGTGCCGAGGTGCCAGCTCGACGCCCAACCCTCAACGAAGGCACGCCCATTCATGCATAGGTTCATAGGTAGGTACTAGGCTATCTGCCCGAAGACATTTATAAGCCTAGCCGGAATGTGCTGGCTTTCGCAACCCCCTTAGATTAGTTCTTTGTACCTCTGTCCAGCAGAGCCATTGAAGTGATTCCTGGGGTAAACATTCTGTTTCCCAGCCACTCGTCAAGGTTTCTCTTGAAGAGGGTTAGCGAGGAGCTCTGTGTAATGGAGATTGATATCTTGTTCCAGAGCATGGGAAGTTTCTCGGACAGGAATCTATCCCTCCAGCACGTCCTATTTGTTGTTGTGGTGACGTTTAGATCCCTGGAGCGTGTGACTTGAGGGGGATATGGTTTTCTTTAGGTGGAGCATGTCAATCAGTTCTGGGTTGGACATGGCTTTGTACGTCAGGCAGAGATCACCTCTGAGTAGGCGGTATGCAACCGAGTACAGCTGGAGTTTCTTCAGTCGAGCCGGATAAGGGCATCTGCTTGAGGCCAGTGATCCTCTTGGTGAGGTACGTCTGTGGTCTTTCCAGTTGTTGCAGGTGTCTCTTAAGGTACATCCCAAATGGGGCATTGTACTCTCTGATGGGTCTGATGCATAGAGGGGCCCAAGGACATCTTTCAATCTGGATGCAAACCCTTTTGTGATTAGGTTGGCCACATAGAAGGATTTTCTAACCACTTTGGCAATGTAATTATCAAAGGAGAGGTTACTATATACTTGGGTCCCCAGATCTCTTATTACGTCTACCGTATTTAGGGGGCTACCACCTATGTGGTAATTTGTGGGTACTTTGTTTTTCCCAAAGTGGGTGACTATGCACTTTTTGGCTTTTAGCTTGAGGCCATGGTTTTGACACCAGGTATCTGTCTCAGTGAGTCCCTTTTGGAGGAGGTTTGTGTCAGCCGGAGAGTCAATTATAGCCTCTAGTTTGCAGTCGTCTGCGAACCTTGTCAGCCATAGTCCTCCTGTGCTTGCCTGTACCTCTGAGAAGTATATGCCAAATGGGGGGGGGGGGTGGTCATAGGATTGAGCCCTGGGGAACGCCACTTGTAACCGGTTTAGAGTCAGACCGAGCTCCCGCAACTCTTACCATATGGGTTCTGTCTTTGAGCCAGTTGGCAACCCATCTTGTGACGTAGGGGTTTATTTTCAGGCTGGTGAGAGCGTCTATAATACCTGAGTGGGGAATGGTGTTGAAGGCCTTTGCGAGGTCCGGGTAGTCTGTGTGGACAACCAATCCCTTATCTGTAGCCTTGGTAACTGTCTCAAAGAAGTCCACAAGGTTTAGGAGGCATGCTCTGCCCTTAACAAAGCCGAACTGGGTAGGGTCCAGTGTTTGGAGGTTTCCCATGTCTCTGTTAATAAGATCCATGATGATGCGCTCCATAGCTTAGCAGACCAAGCTAGTCAGGCTTATAGGGCGATAGTTCCCGGGGTCCGTTATGGCTCCACCTTTGTGGAGAAGAATAACCGTTGCTGTGTGCCACTCTCTGGGCACGTAGCCTGTGGAGAGGCTGAGTTTAAACAGTGTGTTTAGGTGAGGGGTTAGTTCATCTTTGAGCTCATGTAGGACACAGCCTGGGACACCGTCCGGTCCCACTGATGCTGTGTTTTTGGCTTTGGAGAGGGCTGTTTTAACCTGAGTGTCTGTGATTTCAGGAGCACTACATTCTTCTGGTATAGTTATGGGCCCTTTTGGGGGTGAGGGGGGGGTGAAGTTTGCACTGAACCTGTCTGCCAGGATGTTGGCTATATCGGTCGGTTCAGTGTATTTTGTGCCATTCTGCACCAACTCTGAACAGATCTGAGAATTGCCTGTTAGATTCTTGACATAGCTAAAGAATGCCTTGTGGTTATCTTTGGAGTCCATGGCAATGTTTCTTTCGAAGCTAGCCTTGGATGATTTTATGAGGGAACGTAGTTTCTTGCTGATACTGATCAGGGATATCTTCCCTTATTTTACTCTCTTTCTGTACTAGTTTCCTCCTTCTATAGCAGGCATGGGCAAACTACGGCCCGGGGGCCACATGCGGCCCGTTAAACGTTTTGATTCGGCCCGCCAAACTTTAAAAAAATTTAATAAATTTTAATAATTTTTTTAAAATTTTCACGCTGTCGGGGCTGACGTCATCACGTGCGCGATGATGTCAGCACCGTCAGGCTACCAGCCAGTCGGAATTGAGCTCAAGGAGCTCGCATCATCATTTCCGGCTGGCTGGCGGTTAAGTTAACAGTCAGCGGGAATGCAACATGTGGAACAGAAGAGGCTGACTCAGCAAGCCCTGAAACGGAGCCGGGCCCAGGATTAATGGCAGCAGCAGCAACATGAGGATGGATTGAACAGAAGACGCCGAGCACTACTCAGGGTAAGACAGAGACAGAGACAGAGACAGAGACAGAGACAGAGACAGAGACAGAGACAGAGACAGAGACAGAGACAGAGACAGAGACAGAGAGAGAGACAGAGACAGAGACAGAGACAGAGACAGAGACAGAGACAGAGACAGAGACAGAGACGCGATAGGGAAGAGAAAGTGAGTGAATGCAGGCTTGAAAGGTGAAGTGTGTGTGTGTGTGAGCGATCGGAGAGAGAAAGTGAATGAATGCTGCTAGAAAGATTCACCCAGCTTAATTTGCCAGAAGGTTTGATTTTCATCTACAAATGAAAAAAAAAATATTTAGACTTAAGCATGCCTGAAACCACTTCTTTATTTTTCTGCAGTAGGCAGTGTTCTTTTTTAAAACGCATCTCTTCCAGTTGTATGACTAAATGTATCTATCTTTTTTGACTAGATTTATTATTCTTGCCACGCTATTGGTTCAGCTTACTTAACAATACAACAGGAGACACCATCTTTTCAGTTCCAGTTCATTATTTTCTTCTACTAAGCACTGTAGCACTCTGCCCTGTGTCACATTAATCACTTCTGGGGAAATCTAGATATGATTTCACACGATAAATAACCCAATCCATTCCTGAATCGGCACACTCTTGTAAAATGTTATCAGGGTCTGCCTTAGGCTGGGATGACTGATTTACTTCTTGCTGGACTTGTGCTTGTTTAACTCAATAAAAGCTGTGATCTTGCTATGGATAGCAAGTTGACTGCTTTATCTAGTGCAACTCAAGCTGATCATTTTGTAGATATTCATGTTTTGTTCTGAAATCCTTCTGCCTCTTGTAATGTCCATGTTGCACTCGTTGCCTACAGCCATTAATTAGCATTGGAAATATTCTTACTACTTTTTTATAGATTTACAATCAGAAGGTTACTCTGACAAGCTTATGATCTACTGGTCTTCAAGAAGCAGGATTGCCATAATCTTACGTTAGTATTTTCTACTTCTCAAACAAATGCATCAAGGTTATTTTTTGAAGGAAGTTAATTATTAAGTTCGTCGTATAGTAAAGAGGAAGTTTATTTCAGAATCTTGAAAGGCATTGTATACTAATATACTATATATTTTTATATTAATGATATTTATTTGCAGTATTAGCTTCCCTGCTTATTTCATTTATTATTTATTATTTATTATACAAGGAATATAACTTACTAAAGTCAGGAAGGTGTAACAAAGAACACATACATCTTTCTTGTGTGCAAGGGGATAATGATTTGAAAACAGCACAAAGGTAATCTTTATCCACCATTGGCCAGATGCATTTTCTTTGGATGTGGTGTAGATTTCAATGCTATTTTAATGAATGTAGAGAAGTTTTAATGCCAACTCTATTTTCATTGTGAGACAGTTTTGCTTTGTTTAACAGAGATCTATTGGTGTTTGTGCATTGTGCAGTAAAGTGTAAAAATAAAATCCAAGTCATTGTAGAAGTTAAGCATGCAAATTTTATATTAAACAGCGTACAGATTTGTACCTATTTTTCATGGGCCTTGTCCAGATTTTTGATGTTTCCAGGTTGAGAGGTATGATGAGTGGAAATTAAAGCACATGTTTTCTCCATATCCCAAGATGTGTATTTTTCCACCAATGAGGTGATGTTTTCAAAGCATGCCATCTATCTGCTCCTGTTCCGGCCCCTTTGTCAAATGTTAGAACTCAATGTTTAGAAGGCATGATCTGCCTTTGACAAAGCCAAACTGGGATGGATCCAAAGTCTGCAAATTCTATCTTTATATTTATGAGGTCCATTATGATCCTCCCATGCTTTGCAGATAAGGCTTCATTCAGCTAATGGGCGGTAATTTCCAGGGGTGGGTGAGGCACCGCCTTTGTGAGATGGGACCACAGTTGCAGTGCGCCACTCCTGATGCACGATCCAGAGGCAAGACTATGATTAACAGCTGTCCCTAGCTGTGGGTTTAATTCCTCCTGAGTTAGTATTGGAGCACACAGCCGGGGGACAGGTCCATGGATGGGCTGTGTTTTTTTTTTTTTGAGCACAGACAGTTCTCCCACTTGAGGCGTTGGAGATGTTTGGGGGCAACAGATTATCTCTAATATTTCTCTCTCCTTGCACTGTGGGGTAGTTCAGCATGTTGGTTAATGCCTGTAGGATCAGTAATCTTCACATCATTTTGAACTAGTCTGAGCATATCCGGGAGGTTCCTCCCACTTTTTTTTTTAATTTGCTTTGGATGATTTTATGAGAGCTCTTAGTTTTTACTTATAGTGATCAAAGAGTGTGTGTCTTTACTTTTTTTGCTCTGCTCTATCTAGTAGTCCTGTCCTTTTTTTTGTTGTAAGTTTTTTTATGGCAGGTCCACCACACCTTGGTGGTTACCTTCTTTACAAAGAGTCTCTGAGCCTTTGTCATGCAGCCCTTACATGCAGTCCTGCAGGTTGCCTCAGAGAAGGCATTTGTAGATAATTCAGCTTGAGTACTGTTTTCACTTGTTTCCGAGGGGGCTCTTTGGACCAGACAAGTCTTTTAAAAGCGTGAAATTGACTTTTTAGAAGTTCTTTACTGTGGTCTTTTTTTTATTTCCTAGGTGGGGTGGGATGAGGGACAGCCAGAGGTACTGTTAATGATCTGAAACCAGTGGGGGGGGTATTCGTGGTGTTGAACATTGTGCTCCCATGTCCTCTATGGGATGATCATGTTATGTCTCCTCTTGTGGGGATGGTGACTAATTCCATGGCATTTTGGTTTATGAATTTGAGGAACTTTTGGGCTAGGGTGTTTGGGCTTGGTGTAGTGTTCCCAGTCTATATTGGGTAATTGGAAGTCACCTAGTATGATGTTGGTGATACATTTATCCCTAGTATGAGGTTCAGGCCTGTGAGGTTCTAGCCTGTGAGAGTGAGTACCAGCATGCTACAATTGCAGATGCAACTTGCCCTGTGATACAGTCACAGGATGGTCTATGATGCATCGTCGGTGCCACCAGTCTGCAGGCGCTGGAATATGGGGAGTCTTATGGATACTTGGTCCTTTCTTGAGTTGGGGGCCCCCTCGGCGGGCATGATAGAGGTAAACCACAATGGAGTGTGCTCTCTGGTGCAGGGCAGACCAGATGGGCTGTCTCAGGAGACTTGAATGTTCTCAATAATACTGAAGGATTTACTCGATGCGTGCATTTTGAATTAGACTGGGTGGCATTGAGCATTATTACCCTTAGTTTTTTCATGTTCTAGGAATTGGTTTTTTTGTGTTTTGAGCCTTGCCTAAAAAGGCACTATGGGGGTGGCAAAAAGGGCCAACATCCGAATCCCAGGGGGGTGACAGGTGCAAATCCCTCAGCTGAGAGCTGGCGTGGCTTGTGTCATCCCAGCAGCGGACATTGATTGGATCCTTTGAAGGACAAGAGAGTTTAAGCCAGTTGAATGAGCTGATCATCTTATTATTGTATTGTATCATCTTATCTGAGGTCTGTATACTGGCATCATTCTTGGTGAAGGTGCCTGCCTGGGCCAGGTCAGGGTCATACCTGCGTATATATTTCATGTAGCTCTCCAGAGTGTCTCAGGTCAAGCACCAACCAGGTAGTTGGCGGCTGAGTGGTATTGTACCTGCTGTTGAGAGACCTGAGTGCTTGCGTTATGTGGCGTCCAGGTGCACCACAGGCAGGCTTTACTGTGACCTTCTCCCAGACCAGTCTGGTGTGAGGGGCGTCAGTGTGTCGACGTCTGTGGAATGACTAGTGAGTGTGTCTGACTATGGAGTGTTAAGGGCTGTGGTTGTTGGGACTGTCTGGTGACTGAGTCTATGTTGCTATTGACACTCTGACTGTGGTGGAGGTTTGTTGTCTGCTTTGGTGGTTCTTGCTGTTTTCTGCTTGCGGTCAGAGCATGATATGCTCTTGTGTTTTGGTAGATTTTTGATCCATGTGATGTGACTATGGGGCTATTAATGTGTATGTGTGGCCTGGTCTATGAGGTTGGGAGTCCTATATTGAAGCTCAGCCTCTAGTTTGGCAGTATAGTCCTATCTGAGAGCTCAGCCTCCAGTTTGGAGGAGATAGTTGCATCTCTCGCATTGCAGTGTGTTTTGTGGCAGCCTGAGACACCAGTCTGTGTTTTGAGGGACACTTGTAACATTGTTACGACATGCCTAGAAGGACTAGACAAAAAACTTTAAAAAGAGATTTAGGATGGTGAGAAATGGGAGTTTTGCTGGGGTGAACTCTATAAAGTGCATTATCAGGTAACTAGTACTGTAGGAGCAAGTGCTAGAGTTTAACATTCCACGAATCAAAAAGTTTGCCCACCCCTGTTCTATAGTATAGCTTGTTTATGGTAGGGGTCCACCAGACTGGTTTCCTTTTCTTGGAGAAAGTGAGTCTTGGTTTTGTTTGGGATAGCATGATCCATGCATTCTTGTAGGTGCCCGTAGAGTGCATTATTAAAGGATTTTGCAGCTTGGACAGCATTATCCTTTAGCATGGGGGCTTTGAAACTTCCCACCTCGGTCTTAAGTAATGTGAAGTTTGCTTTTGAAAAGTTTTTCATGGTGGTTTCTTTGACCGGGGATGGTGGCAGAATGTGGATATCCAGAGTGGGTAGTTTATGGTCAGATCTAACCAGCGAGGGGTTGACCTCCGGTGTGGAACACCGGTCGCCCATGTTTGTGATTACCAGGTCCAGTATGTTGTCATCTCTGGTGGGGGTGTTGACCAGTTGATCCAGGGCATTTGAGTTTATAAATTCTAGGAAATGTTGAGCAAGGGAGTTTGTACTTAAGTAGTTCTCCCAGTTAATGTTTGGGTAATTGAAATCACCCAATATCAGGGTGTTTGGTAGGACCTTGATGTTTCCCAGTGTTTCCAGGAATGTGGACCAGGGGTCCTGGGACATGGTGGGTGATCTGTAGCAAGCTATAATTTGAATAGCAGTTTTGCCTGTTGTTACTTGCACATGGATGATCTCTGAAGCATCATGCTGTGCCACTAACCTGGAGGTGTGGGTATCATTGATGAATATGGATACTCCCCCACCTTTTGTATTTCGGTCAAGGTTTTGTGGCCGAAATGTATGGTATGAGTTGTAGCCTGATGGTGCTGGGATGCTCTCTGGGGCCTTAAACCAGGTTTCTGTTACTGCACTTATATCGATTTTCTCCATTCTGAGGAGTGCCTCAAGTGCATGCATTTTGAGGTTTAGACTTCTGGCATTGAGTAGCATTACCCTCAGTTTTTTGTTACTTGTGCTATTTATGGTGGTGGGTTTGTCTTTTGAGCCCTGCCTTGAAAAAGGCACTATGGGGGTGACAAGAGCTTTGGCCAGTATTCGAAAGCCTAAGGGTGACAGGTGGAAGCCGTCTTTAATGAAGCAGCGTGGCTTGTCGAGCATGTCATCCCAGGCTGACAGATACTGGGTCCCCTTTGAGTGACACCAGAAGCTTAGCCAATTGTTGAAACTTATCATTTTTTCTCTATACTGTGGTATCATTCTTGGTGAGGGCAGAATGCTACTCATGCACATAAGGCCTGGGCTAAGTGATCAGAGAGCTCCTCCATGTCTCTTTTCATGTAGTCCAGGGAGATACAGCTCAGGTCTTTCACACCAACATGGACAATGACAGAGTCATGTTTGTACTTGTTCTGGAGTGACCTACGTGCTTGTGTTATGTGGCGGATCCTAGCACCCGACAGGCAGCTAACAGTAACCTTCTCCTTGTTCAGCCTAGTGAGTGGGACGTCAGTGTGCCTGACTACAGAGTCACCTATTACTAGTGTGTTGGGTATGTTATTTTGCCTTAAGGGCTGTGATTGTGTGGTGCATTGGTTTTGTGAAGTATGTGTTTCATGGTTTGTGTTGGAGGGTGGAGGTTACTTGGATGTCTGCTTTGGAGGTCTCTGCTGCTTTTGCAGATTTTTATTTGGAGCCTCCGAGTTTATTTTCGTGTATTTATGTGCGTTTTTTGCTGGTGCTGGTTTCATAGGTCAATGTGAGACTGGTGGTGTGATGCAAGTAATTCCCTTCTCCTCTTGACAGCCTGGTCCAGTCTTGGGTTGAGAGAGCTTAGCCTCCAGTTTGGCTGTATAATTGCGTCTCTCGCATGTATTAGTGTTTGGAGGAAGGAGGAGAAGGTTGTCTTTGTACATGAGGCAATTGTAACATTGCTTCAGAATGCCCAGATTCACCAGTTGGACTGGCGAGTACACCTGAAACTGCCCTTTGGACATACCTGGATAGGTACAGTGAACTGTTTTATGATTGGCTGGTAAGGTTGAATAGAGAGCCTTGTCCTTCCCTACAGTATAGGAGGGTCTAGTGCTAAGGTTTATTAGTGCTTGCTATGAGTTTTGAGCAAGTGCCAGGATGAGAAGTGAATGGTTTGGGTGCTTAAGTTGAAAGTTTGCCTAGTTCCAAGAGAAAAATTTAAGAGTACACTTTGTGGAACTGGGAATAGTTATACCATAGCTAACTGGAGCTGCCCGGCGTGCAAAACCTTGCAAATGCGGATTTTATAGCAGGGAAATGAAAGAGATAGAAATTAGCCCGAAATGGCCAATAAACTACTAATTTCTGGGATGAAACCACTCCTCCAAGGACAGATAGGCTGCTCAAAGCTCCCTTTCTCACAGTGAACAGAGAAACTTCTTTCTATCCAAGTAAGGTATGGGCAAACACAGAAACTTGTAACACAGCCCTGAATTCAGCACTAACCTGAAAACTGGACTATACTAGCTTAGATAGGCGGGAAAACAAGTACATTTTTTTTTGTTTTTTTTTTTCCAGAAAATAAAGCAGATACAATTAAAAAAAAAAAAAAACACTTTAAATGCACAGAAATGGCTATTACACTTGAGTGTGTAGCCTACAACAGTTAAACAGGTAATTTAAACACAAAAATAACTTTGTTAAAGTGCAGGCAGTAAAATAAGTGCAATATGTAGCTGGAACAATCTTTTTAAATCACAGAAACACTAGAAAATCAGTGATGTTCGTGTTTCACTGTTGCAGTCATCACTGTAGGGTTCTTCCTGCCAGCAGGCAGCCCTCGGTCGGCCAGAATCCCAAAGTCTGGGTCCTGCGTTGGCTGTGTACTCACCCTCCCTGACATCAGTGCGCCAGGGGTACAAAGCTCCCAGCCGACGCCATGTTCTCCAGTCTTTCTTGCCGCGCGGTGAAAGCAGTTTGCAAGTGCCGGTCGACTGACTCTTGTTATTTTTGGTGCTTCATACCGAAGACATTCTTCTTTTCAAAGTTAAGTACCCCGTTGGGGAAACCTTTTTCTTGCTCCAGTCCGATGTCAGAAAAAGTTAATAATTGTATTTCATGTGGGAAGCAAATATCTCATAAGGATTTTCACTCTTACTGTATTCCTTGTCTAGGCCCTGACCACGACGTAGCTAGTTGTCGGTTTTGTGCTAGATTTAATCAATGTACTATTAAACGGAGATATGATTTTGCCTTTCATTACTTTGGGAGGCGATTTAATTATAACATGTTGTCGGGCACGCTTCCGACTACCGGAGTTCATAAAAGGCGCAAGGATAAGGATAGGCCTCCGAGGTCCAAATCAGACTACAGTTTACAATCGGAGCTAGCTGCTGGTTCGACCGTAGTCAGTGAGGCGCTTTCGCAGCCCCTGTCGTCGGCCATTACAGAACCGCTTGCTGAAACGGACTCCCACGAGGAACCAACTAGGCCTTCGAATACTCCAGGTGCAGGACCTTCGGATAATGCTCCCTTGGATGGGTCCGGAGCTGCTGTGCAGGTACCGGCTTCCGAGGGGGTTTTCAGGCCTACGCAGCTTCAGGTAAAGGCAAAGACAAAGGCAAAGACTCCTTCTAAAACAAAGATTCAAGCCCAGGCCTCCTCTGATCCGGGACCTAGATCTCAAAAACGAATGCTTAAAATGGAGGAGGACTTGCTAACTATGATTAGGGGTTCACATCCCCCTCCAGACAAAAGGCCAAGACAAGAATTGGATTATGAATCCTCTGATCAGGCATCTATCTCTTCAGTGTCTTCTTCTGAACAGGATTATACTGTTCCTCCTTATGAGGATTTTGATGCTGAGGAATCCATTCCTTCAGCTTCTCCTCCTGAGGATTATTCTTTTGGGGAAACTTTACATGACATGAGGGAACATTTTCACTGGGAAGAACAGGAGTACTCTGAATCTAAGAGAAGGCTTAGGGATTTCCTTCTTCCCCAACACAGACCCCTGGCTATTCCTCCTATTTTGGATATTGTGGATGATGTCTTTTCTGAGTCTAATTTAACTCCTGACTGCTAAGCCTGATAGATATTACAGAGTCCTTGACTCCCACCAGTTTCTTTATAAAAATCCTACTGCTGATCCAGAAACCATTTCTCAGGGTCCGAAGGGTGTTAAGGCCGCCACTGCTAAGAACCCTGTTCCATCAGATAATGATTCTAGAGCTTTGGAGAGATGGGGCAAAAAAGTGTACACTTCTGCTACTTTATCTATTAGGGCTTTAAATTGTCAGTTTCATATGTTGAAATATCAGCAATACCTTTTGTCTGTTATGAAACAAAAACTGGGTACCATTTCTGCATGTGCAGACAATAAGGAATTACATGATTTGATGCATGTTACTGAGCAGGTGGGGAAACATACCTTACACTGTGGTTTTGATGCTTTGGAGGCCTCTTGCAGGGTGGCTGCCACTGGCACGGTCATTAGAAGCCATGCTTGGTTAAAAGAACAAAATTTGCCTGATCAAGTGAAAGCAAAGTTACAGGATGCTCCTGTTCAACATAATGTTTTGTTTGGGTCTAAGGCTGAAGAGGTTATAAAGAAAATGGAGGATAAGGCAAAATCCATGGAAACGGTTAAGGATTTCTTACAAGTTCAGCCTCCTAGATTTAGCAGAAGTTGATGAGCTAAAAATTGGTCCTTTCCCAGCTCGGACAGGCCTCAGAGGGGTAGATATAGGCGCCCCAGAGGGAGAGCCCAAGCACAGACCTCTTATAGACCTAGACAGTGGAGTGCTTCCACCCCCAGGGGTGGAGAAGATAGGTCTCAACCTTATAGGAAACAGGCTCAATGACTCCCCCTGCATGGCTCCAGGAACCTCTCTCCTGGAAGCTCCTCTGGGAGGAAAACTTTCTCTTTTTCACCAAAATTGGACTTGCATAACCTAAGACAAGTGGGTTCTGGATGTAGTTTTAAGAGGTTACAAATGTCACTTTCACACCTTACCAAAACCAGACGGATGGCCAGACGTACCAAAAACTCAATGGGCAAAGGCATTAAAACAGGTGAGGTCCCTCATGGCTATGAGGGCCATAGAACTGGTTCCAAATTCAGAGATGGGACAAGGCTTTTATTCAAGACTCTTTCTAGTTCCCAGAAAGCAAAATACTTGGAGACCCATCCTGGATCTGTCAGTCTTAAATACTTTCCTGGAGATACCAAAGTTCAGGATGCTTACTCTGCAGCAGCTCCTGCCAGTGTTGAGCAAAAATGCATGGATGGTGACATTGAATTTAAAGGAGGCTTACCTACACATTCCTATCAGACAGGAGTGCAGAAAATACCTCAGGTTCAAGGCAGGCTCGAAGCATTACCAATTCTCTGTGCTGCCCTTTGGCTTGTCTACTGCGCCCAGGGTCTTTCCCAAGTGCCTGGCACCAGTAGTAGCTTACTGCAGACTCAAGGGAATTCAAATTTACCCTTATCTGGACGACTGCCTTATTCAAGCAGACAGCAAGGACATTTTACTTCAGCACCTGGAATTCTTTCAAAATCTACTCAAGTACCTGGGATTCACTGTGAACATAAAGTAAAATTTGACACCCACTCAGCAGATAACTTTCCTGGGTGCCCTTTTAAACACAACAACCCAGATGGCATTCCTGACATCAGAAAAACAACTACAGCTGGCTTCAACTTTCAAAAGCCTGGCGTTAATGTCTCCGCTAACTGCAAGGAAATTCCTGCAGGCTTTGGGTTACATGGCTTCTTGCATCCTACTCGTACCATATGCAAGACTGCATATGAGGAAGATACAATGGTACCTAAAAAGCGTATGGTCCCAGCATTGTCACAGTCTGGAAGCAGCGATTGCTGTCTTGCCTTGCCTTCAAAAGGAATTCCATTGGTGGGCCATGGCATGTCTTCAAAACAAAGGGAAAGCCTTCAGTCTACCTCCAGCCTACCAAGTGATAACCACGGACGCCTCGGATTATGCATGGGGAGCCCACTTGCAGTGGAAAGGCCTGCAAGGTTTTTGGACAGAGGATCAGAAGCATCTACATATCAATTTAAAAGAGATGTTAGCTATGCAGAATGCCCTCTTGGCTTTCAGGGATCTTTTACAGCCAGGGCAGCTACTGATACAGACAGACAACACCATAGTTATGTGGTGCATAAACAAGCAAGGGGGTTCACACTCCTACCCCCTTTGCAGACTAGCCATGACTTTATGGAACACAGCACTAGCTTGCAAAGTGGACCTACAAGCTCAATTCCTGCCAGGGAAACAAAACACTCTGGCAGACAGCCTGAGCAGGAATCTGTCAGACCCACACAAGTGGATGCTAGACACCCAAATATTCAAGATGATTACAGAAGCCTGGGGCTGCCCGGACAGATCTAGTTCCATCTCCCCACAACTACCAGTTACAGACTTTTTGCACAAGGACATATCACAAGCTAGCATGGAAAGTGGATGCTCTCTCATTCAGTTGGAGGAACTTCTTGGGGTATGCCTCTCCACCACTACCTCTTCTACCAAGGGTGTTATTAAAAATAAAACAGGACAAACCAAAGCTGATCTTACTAGCCCCGAATTGACCTCGACAATTTTGGTACTCAGCACTGATAAATCTATCCCAGGAACCTCCTTGGATTCTACGTCAGATTCCAAATCTTTTGTATCAACATCAGGGCCAGGTCCTGCACTGTCATATCAAAACTCGCAGCCTGCCGTATTCAGGGTCTGTGATTAGTCCTACCCTTTCCAAACAGTTCATGGATGTTATCTTAGAAGCCAGAAGGCCTAGCCCTAGGAAATCTTAAGGTAAATGGAAGAGATTTTGCACCTGGATTCATGCTCAGGAATCAGATCCTCACATTCCAAATATTCCATTGATTTTACATTACCTAACAGATGTGTTGCATAAGGGTTTATCTTTTTCCTCCATAAAAATACATGCCTCTGCTTTCTCTGCACATTATAATACAGATCCTCCAATTTTTTCACATCCACTTCTGAAACAATATCTCAGAGGAGCAAAGAATTTAAGGCCCCCTAGGACACCACCCATTCCTGCCTGGGACCTCAGTTATGTCCTGGAAAAACTTACTCTATCTCCTTTTGAGCCTGCTGCCAAATCTGATATAAAGTATTTATCATGGAAGACTGTTATCCTACTGTCTTTAACTTCGGCCAGGAGAGTCTCGGAGTTACAAGAGCTCATGACTGTGGAACCTTACATTATTTTTCATCGACAGGGTTTCTTTGAGGACTAACCCTACTTTCATGCCTAAAGTGGTTTCTGAAGTGGCTTTAAACCAAACTATTCACCTGCCAACTTTTTTCCCCTAATCCACAAAATAAGGGGTAGATGGACGTGCGCAGACAGCTTCGCTTTTACCTGGACAGAACCAAGGATATCAGGAAAACTGGACAACTGTTTCTTATGCAGCAAATTCCCAAGGCAAAGCTATTTCAAAACAGACCATTTCTAAATGGATTGCTCATGGAATCAGATTTTGTTACTCTCATCATGGAAAGCAAATCCCAGGAAAAATTAGGACACACTCTAACAGAGCTGCTGCTACTTCAGCTGCCTTTCTCAGGGGAGTCCCTACCAAAGATATTTTGGAAGCTGCAACTTGGAGTTCAGTGCATACTTTCTCTAAACACTATAATCTCCCTCTTTATTCTAAGTCTAGGGCGGGCTTTGCTTCTGCAGTCTTACAAGGCCTTCTAGCCGCCCCTTCTATTCAATAACCACCACCCTTTATCTCAGCTTTGGGATTCAACCCTACAGTGATGACTGCAACAGTGAAACACGATGAACATAGTACAGTTGTGTACACTTGCCATAAATGTAAATGTTTTGAGTGTCTTCACTGTTGCAGTCTGGGTTACCCACCCTCCTGTCCCCTCTTATACTTTTTGTTGGTGTGGTTCCCTGCTTCACCCTTCTTCTGAGGTGTATTTGCTACAGGGTATGGGGTTTGTTGTATGTTACGTTTTTGTTTTACGTTTAGCCTTTACTTTTGGGCACCTGACATCTGGGGCAAGAAAAACTGGAGAACATGTGGTCGGCTGGGAGCTTTGTACCCCTGGCGCACTGACGTCAGGGAGGGTGAGTACACAGCCAACGCCAGACACAGACTTTGGGATTCTGGCTGACCGAGGGCTGCCTGCCGGCAGGAAGAACCCTACAGTGATGACTGCAACAGTGAAGACACTCTAACATCTACATTTATGGTAAGTGTACACAACTGTATTTTTTAGGCAGAATTAGCTAAAGCATGTCTTTCGAACGCTACTCGACCGCGGGGAGGACATGCAGACTCCATACAGAAGGCACTCCAGCCAAGAATCGAACGGGAGAACCTCTTGCTGTGGGGCGACAACGCTACCGCTGCACCACCGTTTACAATTTTATATCTACACTAGTTAGAAGCGGGGCAACAAATGTTGCCAGAAGTGATACATATGGATCGATTTGGTTTTGTGGAAGGGAGGCAAGTATCTGACAATATTAACAGAGCAGTGATGATTTAGAGGGAAACTTTATGTAAGAAAATGCCTCTAGTGTTTCTGGATCTTGATGCAGAGAAAGCATTTGACAGAGGCACCTGGGATTTTGAGTAAAGCAACAATAGCGTTTGTTGTCTGAAAAAAATGGGATTAAATAAGGAGGATATATGAAGGGTTTGGAAGTAAGAATTAAGGTGGGCGAGTTTCTTTTCCCCAAGTTGTGTTTGAGCAGGGAAACCAAGCAAGGATATCCTTTCTCCTTTGCTGTTTTCTTTACTTTAGAGTAATTAGCAAAGAAATTAAGGGACTCACTATTTCAAAGATATAACAAGTATGGGAATTAAGGAAAATTAGAGTTGTGTGCATATTATTTTGTTCCTCATAAATTCGGAAAAGGACATTCTGAAGGCGTGTAACACTGAAACCGTTAGTCTTTTTGTAATGTAAAATAAATTAAGATAAAACAAGGTAAACTATGTACCCAAGAGGCATGAAATGTGGAGGACATAAGATGAAGTATTTAGGTGTATGGAATAAAAAAGGATTCAGTTATCTCAGCTAAGGATTTGTGGGAGGAGACTAAATAAAGGTAATATAAAATCGAAGAAGTTGAAAGCTCCTGATTGTGGATATGGATATTAAGACATACGCAGTGAAAGTGTTTTTAGTTTTGTATAAAAGTCAGGCCTGCTTTTATCAACTAGGAGAAAACTGTGATAATAAAGAGTTGAAGAAATGTTTGGGAGGTGAAGAAGGCAAGAGTTAAGTATGACAATTTGATTCTTCCTTCAGAACAAGGTGGTGTACGAAATCTTGATTTGCAAGGGTATTTCAGAGCTACACAATTATGGCTTGTAGACATAACACAAGAATAGCCTTATAAATCAAAGTGGAAAAGGATAATGATCCAGAGAGGGGTAGTTGACAGACAACAACTGTGGATGTAGGCCCGTAAAGAAAAACACCACCATGTTGAATTATATTTATAAAATAAAGTATTCTAAGAATTAAGCTAGTGCAGGAACTTTGAAAAGAGATTCTACAAGTAGAGTTATCAGAAATAGGCAAGACAGGACTAGAATTCACTGAAGGAAATTTGCTAAGGAACCACGCTAATGAGAGCAAATCGCTCAGGAGAGAAATGCAACAGAATAGAATGAAGATAAGCCGAAATCTGCTTGTGAACTGTTACGTTTAATGGGCTGAAGTACTGCGGCTGCCGGAGATGTAATTACAGGGAAAAGCATTTTATTATTATTATTTATTCACATTTGTTGACCTGGGAAAGTCCACTGGGTTTAAAAGCCCATTTTTAGTGGAGGCCCAGGGAGAAAAGCACCTATGTTTAAACAAACAAATATGGCAAACAGAAATATAGCAACTAGAATATTTTATGAACAAAATATTGTACAGTTAATATGCAAGCCTTTGTTAAAAGACTCCAGAGTTATAAGAATTAGTTCTAACAAGTCAAGCTATAGAAAAAAGCAAAACAACATATTATGCTATTTATATACAGGCACCAGTACACAGGCAGGTACATAGTTGAAATAGCTGCATATGTAGGTTGTTGGTGTTATGCGATTTGGGGTTTTGGGGGCTTAGATGTGTGTATATCTTGGATTTTGTAAAAAGTAGGTTTTTGGTGTGATTTTAAAGGAATTTAGGAAGTCCGGTTGTGTAATAGATTAGGGGAGGCTTTTTGAGTTTGGCTATGTTGTAGGAGTATAGGCTTTGTCCTGCTCTCTTATTGGGTTTAGCTGTATTTAGCAAGGTTCTCTCTGTGGAGCGGAGGATTCGAGTAGGGGTATATATGCTTAAGATGGATGTGGGAGCAGAGCAGCTAACTGGTTGGAAAACTAGTTTATGGGCAGTTGTTAGTTGAGCAAATTGGAGATGGTGGTGAAATTTTAACCAGGATAGGTTTGAGATAGCACTTCAGTGGTGTGAATGATTAGACAGGTTAGAGGTGAATTTAGCTATTTTCAAGTAGCATTGTTGTAGCTTATTACTGAGGGATGCATGGAGGTTGGTGAAAATGGGGTTCCCATACATAAGGGATGGAATAAAGAAAGTCTTTGCTAGTTTTATCTTAGTTTGTCTATCGAGGTGCAGTTTGTGACTGTATAATTTGCCCGATTTGAAATGGGTTTTCTTTACTGTATTGAGTATATGTTGTTTAAAGGAGAGTTTGTTGTCTATAGTAATTCCTAGAAGTTTTGCGTATTGTACTTGTTCAATTTCTGTTTTGTTATCGGAGAAAATCTTAAAATCGGTAGCTGAAGGTTTTGATGAGAATAATAGTTTAGTTTTTTTGGGGCTAAACATTAGTTGGGCGTTGTTTAGACAGGTTTCTATGGAGGAGAAGGCATCTTGGGTGATTTTTTTGGAGGTTAGAGAAATTGGAGGATGAAGTGATAGTTGAGTCATCTGCATATTGAATTAATATGCTTTGTTGGGAGGCTTTATTTAGATCATTAATGAATATATTGGAGTAGTGGTCCTAAAACAGATCCTTGTGGGACACCTGTGTTGTTTGCTAGGTAATCTGATTGTTGGTTTTGCCATCTAACTGATTGCTGTCTTTCATTTAGGTAAGAGGACAACCAGGTTATTACACTTAGAGAACACCCAAGTTTCTCTAAGTGTTGCAACAGCTTAGGGTTTTATACTGTATCGAAATATTTTGCTCAGCAGGAGTACTGAGGTGGATAGGCCAGCATCAAGAGTTTTATTCACTGTATCGGTAAAGGATAGTAAAAGTGAGGTTGTACTGTAACCAGGGCAGAAATCATGTTGGGTAGGAGCTAGGAGGTTGTTGATGAGGTGGTTTAGGAGTTGGGCTTGAATAAATTTTTCCAGGATATTTGATAGTGGGGAGAGAATGGAGATGGGCCGGTAGTTTGAAAGATCTTGAGCATTGCCTTCTTTGCGGAGTGAGGTTGTGATGGATATTTTCCATAGTTGGGGCACATACAATTCAGTGACAGAACTATTGATAAGAATGCTAACAGGGTAAGCTATAGCTGGCTGCTAGTTGCAAGTATTCTGGTGGTAAGTTATCAGCTGAGAGTGAGCAGGGTTTTAATTTGGTTAGTAGTTTTTGAACTAGGGATGTAAGCATAGGTTATAGTATAAAGGGTGGATTGGGAGGTATAGTATTTGTGGGGATAAGACGTCTATTGAGATATTGTTAGAGATTGGGTTGTTTTTTGAGGATGAGTCCTTGATTAGTTTTTGGATAGTGTCAATAACATGTATATTAAATATTTGTGCAATCTGGAGTGGGGTATCTTTTGGGAGCAGGTGATGGGTTTTGAATGTTACCAGAATTAGGAAGAGAAGATACAGATTTCCAGAATTTTTTTGCGTTGGTATTTTGGGAGGAGAGTTTAGAGAAGTTTTTTTATCAATTATGCTAATTTTGTTTGCAGCATTTCTAAGTTTTTTATAATTTTGTTCATTTTCTAAAGTCCTGATTTTTCTCCAGATTTTCCAGGCTTTGTCTCTAGACAAGAGGGTCTGTTTGGTATACTTTGTCAACTAGGGGGCATGGTTTGGTTTTGAGCATTTAGTACGAAGAGGTGCTAGGCTATTTAGTTTGTTTAGGAAGATGTTATTAAAATATTGAACAGCATCATCCAGGGGAAGTGATTTTAACGGGGACCAGTCTTCTGCTTGAAGGGTGGTTATAAATGTATCTTGGTTAAAATGGGTGAGGTTCCTGATGGATTTGTGTGTGAGGTTTGGAGATGTGTAGATGGGTTTTGTAGGTATATGCAGGTAGGTGATCACTTGGAGTGTTTAGGAAGGTACCTTTACTGGTGTAGTAGTGGGGGTGGGATACTAGGATCCAGTCTACTATAGCTTCAGCCCGGTTGTTTAATGCACAAGTTGGCTCTATGATAAGTTGAGTGAAGCTATTGAGATTAATGCTAGTGTTGGGAGACTTGGAGGTGAGATTTTGCCAGTTGATGTTTCTGTCACCTAGAAGGATAGTTTCTTGGGGGATAGTATGGTTAATCCACCATAGGAAGTCTTGTAGGTGGGGGATTTATGGCCAGGGGGGGAATATAGATGGTAACAATACAGAGTTGTTAGAGTTTATATGGAGGGATGTCATTAAGATTTCCAGACGACCAAAAGTGGGGACTGGATTTGGATGTATATTTATTGTTAAGGCGTCTGTATAGATTAGGGCTGTACTCCCTTCTTTTTTATGGATCCTATCATTACAAAGGATGTTGTAGCCTCATGGTAAGATTTCTAAGTCTGATATATGAACTTTAAGCTAGGTTTCAGTTATTGCTACTATGTCTGGGGAGTGGTGACAGAGCCAGGACTGGAATTCGGTAATTTTGTTGCAGAGGCTTCATGCATTGATAGTTACAAAGTATAGATCATGGGGTTTTGAGGTATGGGTATTTTTAGTTAGGCTATCTGGTCCAGGACTGGGGTGAACATCTCTACATTGGGGTAAGACTATGAGGAGATATGGAAGTGTGTGTGTGGGGCTGGTGAGTTTTTAGTGAAGGTAGTTGTGGGTAATGTGTTCATTTCAGTTTAGTAGTAGTGAGGGTGAGAAGAGGTCTGGTTGAGCATAGGGTGTTACTTGTTAGTAGGGATGGTGAGATGTCCGAGTAACTACATGGGTTAGATTGTGAGTCAGTGGTTAGTGTTGTGGATTTTGGGAGACAAATATTTATTCTAGAGTGAGCAGTGGTTGAGACAGATAGTAGTAGTAGTAGTAGTAGTAGTAGTAGTAGTAGTAGTAGTAGTAGTAGTAGTAGTAGTAGTGAAGAAGTAAGGACAAGCATGATTGCTAAAAGGTGTGATATATGATACATGGTTGAGTTAGGAGGATGTGAGATTGTATGAAATGCTTAAAATGGGTTGTGGATGGAGTTGAATTGATTGGAGAGGGAGAGGCTGGGTGGGGAGAGTGGACAGTATGAATGTAGGAAGAGTATTGGTCAGGGAGCTAGAGGGTGGGGCTACAGGAAGTATAAAGTTAGTAGATGTGGGGGTGGGTGGGAATGGGGGTAGGGGAGCAGAGTGAGCCCGGAACGAAGTGGAGGGGTGAACAGAGCGGGTTGTGCCCACTTCCAAGTGTGGCGGAAAAAAAAAAAGAATCTCCATGAGCCAGCAGGCTAAGGTAGGAGGAAACGCAAGTTCTAGGCAATTTGAAAATGGATAGCTTAATAAAATGCTCTCAGATCCAAGTTTAAAAGGGATTTGTTAGCACACTATACAAAGACTAAGCTTAGGAGGGTGTGCAAGCACGCAGGAGGCGTAAAGTAGGGTAAGACCCTTGTAGACTAGTACAACCAACAGATCAGTAGGAATAAAGAAAAAAACAGTGGAAGGGGTGGCCTTTCAGGGGTTCTGTAGCGGAGTGTTCCCAGAGAAAATTACAACAATATTAAAAGGTAATAAAGCTATAGTATGAGCTAAGACATACAATTACTGGATCTTGAGTGAAAAGGGTGGTTTAGATTCCAGTTGATTGTTTTGGACCATACCATCTTGATGGTGGTGTTTGGACAAATTATTTTGTGTAAAAAGCTATACTGGGATGGAAATAAGAGATATTAGGCAAGGGTAAGGATTGAGGGGAAGAACAGCAGCACATATAGCAATTGCATATTTAGCAAAACACCAGTAGCGCTAAAACTGGACAGCTATTACACATTTAGCAAACACCAATCGCATAAAACTGTAAAGAAAATAGACTAATAATATTACAAGACAACATTCAGAAAACCAGAATCAAAACCTTATGGCTTTTGTACATTGATAGCAGGTAAGACAGCAATATTGATTGAAAAAGGCAAATAAATAAGCAGCATATATTCGCAGAGTTGAACAGTATAACAGTCACTGTATCTGTTGTAATAATGGTAACACAACACTTTCTTTGTTTCGTGGTCGTAGTGGAGATATGGAACAAAATAAGTCTAGAAATATTGCGTTATAAGGCTTGTAGCAAACAGGCATATAAAGATTCTGATGGTTTTCTGTCCTTTCATCTTTTTCCAAACTTTTAATGAAAACACTGTGAATTATTCTGTAGAATTCCCCGTACCATTTTGACAAAGTCAACAAACTTCCAGTCTTTTTCAGGCCACTTCTTGCAGAAGTGTTTTCTTGCCTAAACTACTTCTAACAAGAGTGACATTTTAAAATATTTCCAGTTATTCACTAATTTCACGTTATTGCTGGCCTTCCTCAACATCACCTCAAACTCCCAACACCAGTCTGTGGTTCAAATCCAGGATCCCATTTTTCTTGAGCTCTATCATTTTCATTTGGAACAGCGGAAAAGGTTTCATTGGCAGATTCTCTGTGAAATTTTTTATTGTCAGAAGAATGAGAATGGAGACCCTTTCAGCTTGCTGGTTATGTTTTTTTAATACTTTTTCTCTTCTGCCACTTTTGTCAGAATAAATTTTTCTGCTGCTGTGACTGCGCTATTACTAACATAGGTATTAGCTGCTTTCTCTTGCCCAGATTTGGAACATACAATATGACTTCAGTTTACAAATCCTGTTGAGAAATATCAGTCCAGTTGCTTATTTCTATTTTCTTAAAAATAAATGCAGTTTATTCCTTCTAGTTTCTCTGGTACAGCAAAAGATCTCAGGTTTTCTCTGCATGCTTAGTCTTCTGTTAATATTTAGCCGGTCTTCCTTTCATTCCAACCTCTTATTTCTGCAGTTTTATCAGCTCATCTGAATAGCTGCTGAAACTTCTATTATTTTATCATTTTTTTGCCTTCGAACTTTATATATTCCTCCAGTCTCTCATGTTTTTAAAACACCTCTGAGTAGATTTGGCTTGTTTCCTTTTGAATTACTGGAAGCCATCTGCTGTCCCAAAGCGGTTTTTGCTAAAACGTTGCAAGGCCCCTTCCCAACTAGAGGTTTTTTTCTTTTCTGGTTATTTTTTTCATGGTTTCTACAGATTTTCTTTGCTGATATCCAGGTAGTGTAGTGACTAGCAAGTAACTGAATTTTACCCCAGTTAATTTTTACTGGCTTTTTGCACCACTTCCATGTTTCACATTGGGAGAACTCTAATCAACCTGCTGCTGTGTGTAGCCATTTGGGAACCACTTTTCCTGCCTCCTCCACCTTTAAGTATCTTGTTTTTGATAGCTGTCACTTCTAGTTACAAGCTTGCAACAAATCCTTTTTGACTCTACCTTCATAATTAATATGGTGACAGATTGTCCTTGAATCAGGCTATTTGGCTCCCTGTTTACTTTCAAGGCCTCAAAACAGAGGAAAACACTG
Organism: Protopterus annectens; assembly: GCF_019279795.1. Taxonomy (NCBI): domain Eukaryota; kingdom Metazoa; phylum Chordata; order Ceratodontiformes; family Protopteridae; genus Protopterus; species Protopterus annectens. Next base: position 1,402,786,244 of record NC_056733.1, read on the forward strand.
TTGTCCTTAAATATGCATAGACAACTGAGTTTATTTGGACAAAACAAAAGAGATCATTATGTCATATTAAATGTTTGTATGCTTTGCAGAAGACACTGAGAAAAGCTTCTTTATAAGCCTCATCAAAATGGCTTTCTCCCTGTGTTTTCTTTTGCTTGTCCTACCATGAAACTTTGTGAGGACACACAGGCTTATTCCACTAAAGCTACTGCAGCCAGTCCAGATTTTGTGTGTGTGAGTGGTGTGGGTGTGGGTGTGGGTGTCAATACACAATCCATAATTCATTTTGAAGCAGTAATATGGTAGCATCAGTCTTCTTTCTGAGCATTGCAGTTTGGGTTTTGCATCCATTGCCTAAGGATCTATTCTGGGCCAGCTATTCCCTGTTCTTTATGCTTTGAGAGTCCTCTCAGAAGTGCTGACTGCAGCAGTGAATATTATGATGAACATGTTACAGTTGTATTAAGAATTTATAATTGCATATGTTAGATTGTATTCATGCTTAAAATTCCAGTTTCCCTCTCCTGTCATCCCCATCCACTTCCTTTCTTAGAAATTCTGGGGGTTGGAGTGGATGTCCCATTCACTTAATTCCTCTACCTTCCCTCTTTATTCCTACTATAACCCTACCTAGAGTTTGCATGTGTAAGGCAGATGTAAGTTAACAGTTAGCACACCCGCCTTTGGTGCTGGAAGATTAGAAAGCTGTAGGTTTTATTCCCACCTCAGGTGCTTGGCTTAATGGCTTTATTTTCCAATACTGACACAACAGTGCAGCTTTGTGGGGGGGGGGGGGGTGTTACTGTACTTCTTTGCCATCCTATGGATAAAATGTTAAACAGCTCCCATGAGTTTTATGATGCTAGCTGTTGTGGATGCAAAAGATCCGTGCTACTTATTGAAAAGAGTAGGATGATTTCCCTGGAGCGTTGGACAATTTTCTTGTCAGTCTAAAAAACAACTCTGGTCTCTCCTGAAGTCAGGCTAGTGGCCTAGTGGGGCTAACCTGGCCAACAAAAGATAAAAAAAAGTAATAAATAAATTAATAGCGCCTATGAGTGAGTTTGTACTTTGGTTTATTTTCTCTAGTGTCCAGTAGTGCTGTGGTACTAAGGAAAAGCTCCTTGCCTATCCAGGGCAAGTAAAATGTGAAGGTGGCAGAGGCTGATATCCCTTTTATTCATTTGAAGTCCTGATGGCTAGGTGGGTTGTAGTCTGCTAAGGCCAGTGTGTTTGGAAGGTGAAACTCAAAGTTAGGCTGGCTGTTGGGCTCCTCCAATTAGAAACCCCAGAAGGTCATGACTGTGACAGTGAATGTTCTCTAACATCCACAATTTTGTTAAGTCCCTAAAAAATCTGTATTATGCTCTTTTAGACAAATTTATCACGTACACTCTGGATACTTCATTTTGCTGTCAATTTTTTACCCTTAGACAGTATTTTACCCTTCAAGAATGCTGTCATTCTGATCCTTGAGAAACCAGTATGTGCAATAGCTGTTTGTTTCGGGTCTTTGGAACTTATAGCACCTGCAGCTTACATGGTTTCCAATGCCAAGTTCAGTGCTTACATCACTACATAATTTATATATGGCTACTTGTCCACATCCTGGTTTTTTTTTTTTTTTTGCCTTACGTCACTTTTAAGTTATAATGCTGTGCTCATTAGTCTTCTGATGCCTGTGCTTGTATCCTCTTGTCATATGTGCCTATGCGGTCACCTTGTATAACTTTTGATTTTTTTTTTTTTTAACGCCTTCCCAACCCCGCACAGCCTATAGTTCATCTAGCCAGTCCTACCATCAGCAAGAGGTGACAGCAGAGGAGATAGATGTCCTGCTGTTGTGCCATCAGCATGACTGCTATCTCATTTGAAAGTTCCTGATAATTTTGTAGTACCTATGTCTGTATCTTGCATTTTTTCTGCATTATCATATTGTATGTGTTTTACTGTACTTGTACTGTACTTGCCAGTGTTGGGGTACCTTAGCATATATGCTGCATCTTTTTACCTTACCATACTGTATGTATAGCGTCTGGTTTTAATTTATCTCACTATGCATATAGTATTTGTTTTCTATCCCATTAGTTGCACCATAAAAAGACTTGTTTGCAGTATCATTGTATAAACTGTTAGCCTGTACAACTAATTTCACTTCGTTTCTAACCTGTATAGCACTCAAACTTCAATTACTATATTTAAGTTGGCGTAGCATCTTAAAATGTTATTTTTGATCACCTCAGATAAGTTATTACATATAGCATAGTACCATTTCATACTGACTCCCTGCTCAGTTAGACTTCCAGATAGCATGAGACCACAGACTACCTGTAACTTGTATTTTGACATCCTGCTAGCACTGAGTACCTATGTTCATTTACAACCCATTGTTGATAAATCAACATTAAATCTTCTAAGAAATGTATACCAATTAAACTATGTTCTAACCTCTAATCTCTTCCAGCTGTCAGAGCTCACCATACCCCCCATTACCACAGCACAAAACTTATCACTAAGCCCACATATGATAAGGTACTAAGTCTCCTAGGTCTTGTAGACAGTGTACCAAGACATTGAAACAACAGTAGTTCAGTCACATGTTGTCTGCTGTGCTCACATCGCTTCCACTGGATAACAGAACTCGTAACATCTGCAATTGCTGCTGTAAGCAAGGATTGCCTAAGCTGTATTCCTAAGCTCTTAAGGCTGCTCAGACTTGCTGTTTCGCATGGTGTCCTAGTCATTGTTGGCTTTGATGCATCATTCACTAAGGTGAGCAAAGATAAAGGATGATAAATTGTCTGGTACCAGAGTTTGTGATGTCACCAGAGCAGTCAAGAACTCTTCCATCTAATTATGCATACAATGTAGTCTTTGCTCAAGTGAAAGTGAATGACCTTACATGTCCTACTTTAGAGGATATGAAGAAAGCTTTGTTTGGGCTCTCAGTGTACATTTATGAACAATATGCTGCCACCACTGGGAATGATGTCACAATTCAAACTAAATTTTGAACTATGATTATAAAGTGTTTGTATTAGTTGAGACTAAGTGTTAAAATTGATAGATATGGATCAGTATAGTTTTGTGGGGAAGCAAATAGGAAAACATTTGACTCCATTAATAGAACAATGTTAATAATACAGAGGGAAGCAGAATGTAAGAAAACACTTTTGCTAGTGAGTCTTGATGGTGCGAAAGCATAAATTAGCAGGGGTCTTATGAGTAGGGAAATAGTAACTGCATTCCTTGATAGCATAATAGACTTAATTAGGAGGATGTATGTAGGGTCCAAGCCAAGAATTAAAGTGGCAGGTTCCTTTCTGATAAGCTGTGTTTGAATAAAGGAATGAGGCATACATGTCTTCTTTCCCCTTTCTTTGTATTTAGGACCATTTAAAAGAAAGTAAGGGACTCACACATTCGATATTATAAATGCTGTGGTAATCTAGAAAAAAATAGCTGTTTTTGCGGATATTATTTTGTATGTAAAATCCAGAAAAGAACATTTTTGTGTTGTAGAACACTGAGACAGTTTCAAGTTTTGTTTTTTTTTTTTTTTTTTGGGGGGGGGGGTATAAAATGAAGATAAAAGGGAGGCTATAGCAGTAAACTATGTACTTACACATGGATCGATTCTGCAGTGAAGTATTTAGGTGCATAAATTAAAAAGGATTCTGTTATGGCAATTAAGGATATGTGGGAGGAGACTATACAGAAACTGAGAAACTGGAAGCTCTTGATTATGACTTTTAAGAAGCAAGCAGTGAAAATGTTTAGTTCCTTCATTTTTATACACAAGACAGGCCAGACAAAAAGTTGTAGATGATTATTAAGAGTTGAAAAAAAATATTTGGGGGAGAGAGAGAGAGAGGACAAGAGTTAATTCTGATAAGTTGATTCTCCGCATAAAGCAACATTGTTTAGGTTTACCTGATTTGAAGGGATACATTAGTGCTATGGAGTTAAGGCTCATATACATAACACAAGCAGGTTATAAATCAAAATGTTGAGATGATGAACTGGGGGGGGGGTTTGAGAAATTAGAGATTAGGATGTTAGATATTGATAATTAAGGAGAAGAACATCAACCATAGGAATTTTATATTCCTAAAGTAACCGAAACTGTTTTAAGAATGAAACCAACATGGAAATGGAGAAAGACTATTTTACCAATATGGATGTAGGGTTATAGAAAACACACAAGTAGGGGCTGAAATTTCCTGGCCAAGGTTAGCACGGGATGATATTGGGAGCAAGTAACTAGAGAGGGAAATGTACCAGAATGGGATGAGGCCAACCAGAAGATTGGATGTCAGATTAGATTGTCTTCTTTACTAGGGATTAATATCAGAGTATAGACAGAGAGAAAGGGATTTGGGGGTGCTACATGAAAGACTATTTCTAATAGAGTTTTTAACAGAGTCTAGAATAGAAGCTACTATTAAAAAAGAAACAATAAGAAGAACATGTAAAATAGTGCATGATAGCTATATATAAGAATCAATTCAAGGAAATTAGAAAAGGTTGGGAAGCAGGACTGGGGAGACAGTTTGCACGGAAGTAATAGAAGTTCATCTGTGTGGCTCACAAGTATACAACAGAGTCCAGCATGTTTAGGATTTTCACTTGGAGGCATTTGAATAGGTATTTTTATAGCCCAAGCAGACTTCAGAGGTTTTTTTCCACAGGTGGACTACAAATGATGAAGGTGTGATGTTAAAAGTGAGAGGCAATTGGGAACATGTCTTTTTGGGAGTGTAATGAGTTGACAGATTTTAAAGCTCACCAGAGTACTTTGACAGAAATGTTAGAGGAGCAAATGGTTATAACTAAGGAAATGATACTTTTGAGCTGGGACACAGGATCTGAATTGCCTAGATACAGTCATTCCGTACTGAGTTTAATGCTATGTGCTACCAAAGAAACAATTGCTAGAAAATGGAAGTCATAATCTAAACAATCTTTAATTGAAGGATTGAATATTGCAAAGTAAATACAAGAATTGGAGATAGTTTCTTTAGAAAAAGGTAGGAGCAAATTACATAGAAACAGTATTTCTGGGAAGGGTACATGGAGAATTATGTTTAGAAGGACCGAGGTTTATGCCATGGTAGAAATTGAGCAGTTTATGTAATGATGGTGTGAATGATCATGGTTAAGAAGAAAACATGTACTGTATGAAAACAATGAGAAATACCATTATGATTTGTTTTCTTTTTGTAATGCATGTGTACCTATGTCATTACAATTGCAGTTTAATAAAGATGTTAAAAAACTGCTGCTGTTTTTAGAGAAATCCACTGGGTGTCAGCTTGGGAAGAGATTTGTAGTCTGTCTTGCCTGCTTTACTAGGGTGGTTTTCATTTTTTCTCTCAGGTCTTGTACATTAGTCTAAGATTTGCTTTACTCCCATTGTTGTTTTTAGGCAGAATCAGTCTTCTGCACCTACCAAGTTAACAAACTCCAACACAGCGCCACAGTGGGAAGTATTGCTATGATCTGTTTGCACTGTCAGCCACCCTTATTCCCTTCCTTGGAAGAGTATTCCAAAGGTTAATTCATTCAGAAATTGCCCATAGGACTTGTCAGCATTTTTTCCGTAATTTACCCTGATCTCCAGATTTTTTCAATAGTTAACAGTGTGCAGTGATATTGCCACTGACAGCTTTGGTTTCTCTTGCTGTGGCTTCATTTTTTCGGTGCAGCCTTTCTCCCTGAGACCTTTCAGAACCCCTTTGACTCCATTATAAGACAAGATTTTACTGGAACTACACTTCTTGTGGCTGTCTGAATGACTTCAGTAATTCCATTGATAGCCGGGGTCCCTTCTTATGTAGAAAAGGTGGTCCGGATCCTGATGTTTTCCCAGAAGCCATATAGTAGAAAGATATAAAAGAGAAAGTTAACTTGTTTTTCTAGTTGGGTAGCAGTCAAGCACATTGATCTGTTTACTGATCCTATATCTATTATCATTGATTGTCTGTCACACATTTGACTCAAGGTTAAGTTATTCTTTTGTTGAAATTAAATTGACATCCATATTGTTTCCATCTAGTTACTAACTTCTTGTCTTCTGCGTTATGTATGGACGACCTTTTCATAGAACACTTTTTTGTTATGTTTTCTACTGAAGGAGCCTTTCCCTCTTTGTAACTTTTGCTTTGTACTAGAGAAGTCAACTTTTCTGCCCTTTGAATCAGCAGCATTAGTGTGTCTGAAACTAGCTTTGGAAAGGCGTCTTTCTGACATCCATTGCCTCCACTAGAAGCATTTTAAAGTTGCAGACTTTATTTGCCGACCTTCTTTACCCATTTCTTTTTTTCATAAAAACAATATGTCCATGAGAACAAATCATTTGTTCTTTTTCAAGGGTAACCAGAGAATCTAGTCTAAACTTGTCGGTCTATTGTATTTTCTTAGTCACATCTGTCAGAAAAGGCTCCCAATTTGTTTCCTTAAAAAAAAAAAAAAAAACTTTTCTAGTTACCAAGTTGACTTTGTTAAAATGGCTTTCTAGTTTTATGTCCTGTTGTATGAAATGTAGTAAACCTCTGCCTTCTGAGCCTAGCCCTCCCATTGGTCAGTGCTGTGGCTATGTCTCAATTTTTTTTTCTGGTTCAGTGATTGTTCTGCTTCATAATTATAACTTGTCGTACAAGTGAAAAATAGTGTCAACCTTTCAAATATTGTGAAATCATTTTTCAGCATATTGTATGGATACATAATTCCCATCTCTTGCATGCAAATAAATGATGCTGTAGCTATAAAGTTTATATTTATGTGAAGGCTATTTTTACTTTTGGTTGATTGTGTACTGTTTTAATTCTCTAGGATTGTACAAGAAATCAGGGAAATTAGTGTTCTTAGGACTGGACAATGCTGGAAAGACAACACTACTACACATGCTCAGGGATGACAGATTGGGGATTCATGTGCCAACATTGCATCCTAGTAAGTAAAAAATAATGTATGGATATCATTAATGTATTGCATTTCACTATAGCCTCTTAAGAACATTTGTGTATGTTGTGCAACATTATGTGGTTAAAAAAGAAAATACAAAACAATCTGCATATTTGCTTTGTTAAATTAGAATCTTGTTGTACTGTATGAAACTTATTGAGAGTGACTTGTTTCAAAGGTACATCTCAGTAGTTAAATATTTTGGGCATAAATTTCATTAATTATAGCATATCTGTTAGACTGACATCACAATGTAAATTGGAAAAAGTGTTTGTTTCCTGTTACAAGATAAAGATAAGTAAAGTCTGACTGGACAGTACCCATTTTTAGCAGAGGCCTGGCTAGAAAAGCTCCATTTGTTTACATTGCATGATACTTGGTTCCAGTTAAACAGAGTAGCTAACTTTCTATTTCTATTTATACACATACAGTAGTTACATTTATACATTCTAAGATTTTACAGCGGTAGATGTTATTAAAGAGAAAGCCCACATGCAGCTTAGGGGATTGTGCATGTAGCAGTTGTGTATAAAAATTGTTTTGTCATTTCAGTGAGAGGTTGAGTTTATTTTGTTTAAGAAGAGTATTTGGAGAGTACCATATGGTTAGCCCAAAAGTCTTAACCTGGTGATGAGCATGTGCAGAACCAGGATTAGTTAAGATGTTGTTTAAGCAGTTGTTTAAAAATATGTTATTTGTCAGAGTATTATTTTTGTGAGGATACTATTCCAGAGTCTAACAGCATATCGAGAGTAAAGTGAGTTTCCTGCAACATTATTTAACTTGTGAGTAGTAAGAATTTCTTACTAGAGTGGAGGTCCCATGTTGGACAGTAATATGTTTTGTAGTGCAGGGCATTTTTCTGGATGACTGAGTTTGTGTGCTGTAGTTAGTTGTGAATATGTTAGGTAGTTCTGCAGTTCAAGACAGTTTAATTGCTTTATGCTACGGCAGTGGTGGGTCCTATGAGGGAGATTGGTACCAAATTTAGCTATTTTATTGGAGCAGGAGATGAGTTTTTCTTTGAGGATTGTTTAAGTTTGTTAGGGTAGGAGCAGCATATAAGAGAGCTGGCAGTAAGAAGGTGTTGCCTAGAGGTTTCTTTGCAGTATCTGTAAGGAATCCATTGATCCTTTAAAGGCAGCCTGGTTTCTGGTGTGTAGGTTTAATGGTGTGCAGTATATGCAGGCCATATTTGAGATGGTCATCTGTTGTAACATCTAGAAGTTTACTGCAAGTTACAGTTTCAATGACAGCATTATTTGCTGACTTTATGGTGAAAGATTGCTTTTGATTTTAGCAACTTTTTGAGGTAAAAAGCAAGATTGAGCTCGCTGATTATTTCCCACGCAGGTATGTCCCTAGCCTTAAGCAGTATTCTGCCGTCACCCAGAATGATCCCCAATACAAACAGAAAATGATTGACTTTAACAATTGGCTTAGTTTCTGTTGTCATTCCGGGGGATCCAGTACCTGACAGCCTGGGAAGATATGATCGACAGACCACGATGCTTTGCCAGAGATGGCCTGCATTTGTCTCACCTGGGCTTCAGGCTTCTGGCAAAGGTGCTTGCCTCCTCTGTAGTGGTTTTAAGAGAAGTGATGAGGTTAAAACTACAAATATAATATTTTCAACAAAACACAAATTTAAGGTCATTCTGCTAAACGCTAGGAGTCTAAACGTGAAACGGCACTCATTGCAAACATTATATAACCCTTGAAAATGATGACATCTGTGCAGTCACAGAAACATGGTTCAAATCTGTGGAGAGCACTCCAGCCTTATGTGGTTACTCATCCTCTCGTACATTCAGACCCCAAACTGTGGACAGTAAAGCCAAAGGAGGTGGAGTTTCAATACACATGGAAGACACACACACCTCCAGGCTAGTCAAACAGTATGACACACAGGAGACACTCCAGGTGCAGTTAACCATTGACAAGACCCCTATTCAAATCATAGCTACCAGCTTCCAAATCTGAGTCAAAATGCCCAATCCACATATTTGGACCTGTTAATTCGACTCTATCAAGATTCAACCCTTTACCCTGATCCTGGGTGACTTTAACTTTCCAAACAGACTGGAAGAACTACTCATGCCAGAACACACATGCCCAGAGATTCCTCGAGTATGTCAATGCAAATGCTTTGGAACAGCTAGTTGATACCCCCGCAAGGGGTGATAATATCTTGGACTTAGTATTAACCAAAACGAGTAACAACTGTAGCATCTCTATAGTATCATCCTCCCTGATATGATCCGACCACAAAATGGGCACTTTCGAAGTCACCAACTCCCCTAACCCCCTCCATCTAGGATCAGATATAAAAACTTCTCCAAAGCTGATTACAGCCTCCTGAGGGATGGTATAAACAGCTTCACAGCCCTCTCCCCCTCTGTAGGAACTGGCACCAATATCCAAAACTACACCAAGGCACTATACAAGCATTTATATGGATGCATGGAATCAGGAATACCCGATAGGACTAAATCATCCTCCGCAAGGAAGAGTAAACCTGTCTGGTGGATATCTGCAATAAATAAACTCTATAACAAAAGGGAAAAGTTGCTGTCCAAGACCAAGAAGGAGCAGATGCCCAATTGGAAGCAGTGTCTCCTTAGCCAGAACAAGCAAATAAGAGCACTAGTGAAATCCTCCAAAGCAAACTTCAAGTCCAAGTTGGCCACATCTGCTAGAGACAATCATAAGGCCTTCTTTACATATGTCCACAACCTCAAAGGAAGCACCCATATTTGTTCAGGAATGGTGGTCAAGGACACTACATATACAAATGCCATCGATATAGCAAACTTGCTGGCTGACAGATTCAATGAAAACTTTACCCGTCTGTCCCCCATCATTAAATCAGGACATCCCCAGTACCTACCCCCTTCCCCTTATGTTTAGTGAATAGGTCAACACTGCTCTCTCAAATGCAAAAAATACAGTCTCCATGGGACCCATAACATCCCAGGCTGCATCCTACGTGAACTCAGGCAGGAACTTGCAGCACCATTAGGCACCCTATTCAACCAAAGCCTGAGTACTGGCTTCATCCCAGCTGAGTGGAAGACAGCCACTGTCATTCCTTTACACAAAGGTGGAGCATCCATTAATCTGGGAAATTATAGACCCATTAGCCTAACTAGCCTGATCTGTAAGGCCGTGGAACAGATTATCATGAACCGCATTAACAAGGACATTGGCAACCTCCAAACACTTGATCCCCCACAGTTTGGCTTCATCAAGGGGAGGTCATGTCTGCTAAATTTGGTCGACTTTTTTGAGACAGTCAACAAAGACATGGATGAGGGGAAGACTGTGCACACTACCTACCTTGACCTGGCCAAAGCCTTTGACACTATTCCCCACTTGGGCATAATAGATAAGCTCTCTCAACTAGGCATCAATCCATATGTTACCAGATGGGTAGCAAACTGGCTCATTGATAGAACCCATGTAGTCAAAATAGGGGAAGTCACTTCAAGCCGTAGGCCCGTAACAAGCAGTGTACCCAGGGTTTGGTGTTGAGGCCTCTGTTATTTGGGATATACTTTTCTGATGTGCAGGCCAAAATCAGTGGGCTATGGCTCCCCAGGTTTGCAGATGACTTCAAGCTGGGTGCTGTCATCAATTCCCCTAGTGATATGGACATCCTCCAAGAGGGTCTCACTCAGACAAATGACTGGTGCCAGAAACATGGCCTCAAGCTGAATACCAAAAAATGCATTCTCATCCCCTTTGGGGAGAGTGACATGCCCACAAATTATCACATTAATAACATCCTAAGCACTTGATCAGTCGTGAGGGATTTCAGCAACCAGGTTGATAGCAACCTGCCGTTTGACCACCATGTTGCTTCCGTGGTACAGAAAGCCTTCTACATGGCCCACCTCATAAGTAAGGGTATCTCATCCAGGAACAAGGAGGTCATAACATCCCTATATTATTCCCTTATAAGGCCCATTGTTGAGTACAACGCACCTTTCGGAATGTACCTCGCAAAGCACATGCAGCAGCTGGAGCGACCACAGAGGTTCCTCACAAGGAGACTCCAGGGCCTCCAACGTCTACCATACACAGATAGGCTAAAAGCCCTATCCCTCTACTCAGTTTCATACAGACTCCTGAGAGGTGACCTCTGTCTGGCTGGCATACAAGGCGATCATGATCCCCACCTTGATGGGACTGCTGCATATCTGCAAGTCAAGCTCCACTCGAGTAACCCCCACATGTGGCCTCAACCTGGTCTGTGACATCAACAGGACTTGTTGGTGGGACAGATCTGTGTCCCAGAGACTCCCTCATCTATGGAATAGACTCCCTCTCCACATCAAGCAGAGTACCTCTTTACCTCTTTTTAAGCGCAGCCTGGATAACTGGATGGGAAATAGAAAATATTCCCCATGGGATTCCACCAGTCTCCCTGCTGGGACAGGGGCATTGGGTGCTGATTCGTCTAAACATGGGCTAAACTCTTGGCTAGAGGCTCTGGGCTAATAGCCTAGTTAACCTCCTGTGATCCTATGATAACTTAGTTTTTTTGTGGTTGAGTAGGAGGTTTAGTACTTTGAGTCAGAATTCTACAGAGGCGAAAGATTTTTGGGTAATGTCTTGGAGCTTATTTATTATTAAAGATGCACATATTAATGTTGAGTCATCTGCTTACTGCACTAGCATGGTGAGTGGTGATGTGAAGGTTATTAATAAATATATTGAATAGGAGAGGACCCAGGATAGAGCCCTGAGGGACACCTCTAGTAACTTGTTGAAAGGCTTAGTAGGTTTGTTACCACTTAACGGCTTGCTGCCATCCAGGTAGGTAATGCTAAGTAACCATGACAAGAAGTTTTGTGATGGTCCTTTTGAAGAGAGTTAAATGAGTATTTGCTGGTGTGAGACGGTATCAAATTCCTTTTACAGGTTTAAGAACATGGTGGACACAAGCAGATCATTGTTTCTGTGTTGGTTTATTTAACTGGTAAAATGTAATGGAGCAATAGTGGTGCTGTGCTGGGGCCCAAAACCATGTTGTGTTAATGACAGTGGGTTATTTGAGGTTTGGTATTGCATCAGCTGTATACAGATGCATTTCTCTCATATTTTGGAGAGGAACACAGAATCATTATTGGTCTGTAGTTATTAAACTCTGTAGATGTACCGTCTCTGTGCAGTGGTGGTGTGTAGGATTCCTTCCACAGTGATATCTTTCTGCTGTGGTCCTTTAATTAGTATGGACACTGGGAAGGCTGTGACTTCTGTGTCCATCTTTAGGCAGTTTGATGGTAGTTGGTCTACAGCCATGGAGATAGTTTTTAGATTAAAGACCAACCTCCTTATGAGTGAGATGGGTACTGAACTAAAATTATAGAGCTATGGGTGGTTTTAGTTGGATGGGGTAGGTTGTAAATCAGTAACTGAACTTAATCAGTATCGGCTAAGCTGCAAAAACAACCAGTTCTTGTTGGCTGCATGATGCAGAAAGTTGAAGCCCTAACTGTAACCCAGATGAATCATATTTTGAATAATGACTCACTGGATGTAAGCATGATGGTGGAGAGAGGAATTCTATCGATATGCTGGCTGACCTCTGTCATTGGGAAAGATGTAGATGTGCTGGAGGAAAACTTAAATGATAGACTGTGATGGAGGGTGGATCTTTTAACAAGAGCAGCACATAGGATTCATTGCTGGTAAAGAAAAAAGGGGGAGCATCACTAATCCGGTGAAGGCCGTGCCTTCTCTGTTTCACTGACCACTCACTCAAAAATCCACTAGCTACCTTGTCTTGAAAATTATGGCATACAGCTAACACCAACTAGCTGCAGTAAGTTCATCCTGTGCATCTCATTCCATTACCCAGCCATGGTGCAAAGCTTAGGCTTGTAGTCGTGAAGCATTCCTCACTGGTGGGTCTTCATTTTTCAGACAAATGGTCACAACCAGGTTACTCTTCAGTTATAATGGCACTAGTATAGATGGGAGTTGCATGGTGCATAGGGTTCATAACTGTATTCCAGCCTTGCAGTTTAAATACACTAGCTAGGCTTCTCAATGGTTAAGCCAGTAACAAGGCCTTATTTTGGATAGGTGGCAGGGGAGAAAGCCAGGGGAAGAATTGACCCAGCTGCATGAACAGCCCTTCCCAGTGAAATTAGGAATCAACAAACAGTAGAATCTTCAAAATCAAACTAGGATCAGCTAGCAGAAACAAACAAATGTAATTGGTACAGATGTAATGGACAAAAACAAGTACCCATTAGATATGAGAGAATGATTAGATAAGCAACTTTTTCCCACAGAAACCAACATTAAGGGAGTTTATAGGTAAAATACTATGTATTATGTACAAATCTGTGTAGCCTTTCATACACAGTTGCCACACACATATATTGAATGTTTGTTTTCTCTTTTTTTTATCGATATAAATATGTATGTAGTTACTGTTCTGATTTCAGTTGTATTGCTTTGTTTTACTTGCGGTTTTTTTTTAAGTTTGTGTAATCTGTCCCCCCATAACCTTTAATCTGATGATGTCAATTATTTTATTCTCACATGTGAGTTCAGATCCAAGCCCTCAGAGCCAACTTAGCCGTTGCAAAAGCTTGTGGCAACCAAAAAGCTATTGAACACCCTACTATACCCATAATGCCGCTCTCCCAATAACCTCGGACCTAGTTTAAGCTTTATAAAGACGTGGTCACTACTGACGGCTCTTGAGCAGTAAGAGGTTTTTCTATAAAATTTATATTACCTTTCTTCATTATTAGTTATAGGTTTCTCTTTTAACTATTTTTCTCTTCACTGAACCCTTCCCCAGAGTTTTACTTAGCATGTATAAGTAAAACTTGCTTAGCCGTTTTCTTACCACTCTTTTCCAGCTGTCTCTCTTTCATTATTGTTATATTTAAAAAAAAAAAAAAACCTGATAGGCCGGCTGGCTTTAAAAGTGTTCTGAGTGCAGTCACAAAATTCTGCTTAGTGACGTGCACAGTATGTTTGTCTACTACCTTGGTCCATCCCATCTTTCAGGAACACTGTGACATTTATAAAGCCTTTAATCTTAGAGCTCTACTTCAGTGGAAGTACTGTGACATTTATACAGCTTTTAATTTTCGAGCTCTACTTCAGTGGAAGAATAAATTGATATTGAAAGTCAGGTTACCTTCCTATTTTGGGGAGGCCATTTCTTGTTCAAACAGGATTCTTCTTCTAAATCTGGACATTCCAGCCCAGCTTCCTCCCTGTCCTCCAGAGGTTAAGACAGAGGAAAGAAAACACTTTCGTCGGCTCCAAAAATCTCTTTGGGGCTGACTTCCAAAATTGTCAAATGTTCAGATCTGAAGGAAGTTTCTTCGGATCTGACTACTTTGAGGACTTTTACATCAGATCTGACGACTTTAGATTGAAGTCTGTGTCTAAAGATAGGTTGGATCCAATGGGAAGTCCATTTAACCCAATTTTGCCCAGGACTTGGTACTCTCCCTCCATAGACTTTATACCATTGTGGGTCCCATCACTGTTCTTAGAGATACCAAGGTCACTATCAGTATCCTTGACTAGCTCCACTAGAAGCCTTACAAAACCATGATGTGGTGAGGATGGTCGAGAAGATCATCTGGGCACAAGGTACTGCAAGGCCTCCTAGGGCTCCAACCCCCAAGGGCCGAACTTTGTTGTCTCCATTTCATATTCCTCCTCCAACCCCCCTGGAAGTTTGGGTTGTCTGATGCAATTCACCTGGTTCTGTTGATGGCAGAGCCAAGGATTCTTCCTTCCTCCGCTCCAACTCCTGCTCCGAGTTCCTTAGCTCAGTCAGAGCTGGGGATTCTCGAGGTCTTGTCAGTCTGGTCAGATCCCAGAGGGTGGTTTCAGTGCTGAAGTTCTTGGAACCTTCCTCTCGTCTTGAAGTTGTGGCCCAGATCAGCATGACCTTGGCATTTGGCTTCATGACTACTGTCACTTGAATTTGAGGGGACCAAGACCAGAGGACACCATCTTTTGGGTCAAGGTTCCTTCATCTCTTTAGGACAGTCAGCTTCTGAAGCTTGGAGAGAGAGCTATATCTGCTTTGGCAGTTCAGCCACCGTCTGCCCCATTTGATCCGCAGTCCTCCTCCTTTGAAACACTTTGGCCCAAGTGTCTCATCCAGACCTCCCACAGGTACAGCAGGTCCAGAAACCCCAGGCTACCCATTGGGGTCCGCCTCCTCCTCTGATACCTCCCTGGAACACACCATGGAAGAGGTTCCTCAGAAGAGGAGGTGCAAGAGGAAGCACCTAGGCTCCATGGAAGAGTCCATTACTGAAGAGACTGACCTCAAAGGTGAGGGATCCCCTCTGTCACCTCGGATGATGTTTTCTTTGGGTACATTCTTGAGATCTTGAAGCAGGGGGGTTAGCTGCAAGTCCAGCAGTCCCTCATCTGAGGAGTTGGTGTACCGGGCAGCTTTTGGATCCCATCCATCTATCTCCTGGATGACCCTGCCCACCGATGAACTCATTAAACTGATCTCTTGGAAGGTGTGGGAGGCTCCATACTTAATTGAACCAACTCCCCCCCATAGACCAAGTAAGATCATAATAGTGCCTGAGGTTAAGACGTTTTGGTCAAGAGGTGCCCTAGTAGATACCAAGAACTTGATGAGGAGAGTTCTACGGTCCATCCTCCTAATAAAGATTTTAGAATGATGGCTAGATGTGAGAAGTGCATGTTTTCTTCAGCGACCTTTGCCCTGAGGTTCCTGAATTATCATTCTTTTACCACTGAATTATCTTTCTCATTTTACCAAACTGCAGAAGGATCTGATGAAGAACCTCACAGATATCCTCTCAGGAGCCATGTACAAGCTTTAGTTACCTCACAGCAGGCCACCTTGCATTCCATTGCAAACTTCTCCATGTGGCTCATTTCACATGCATCTGAAGGGGTGAGTAGAGCTACTGGTTAAAGTATCTCTGCGGATGCAGGCCTGGATGCACTTGTGCAACTTTGCTGAGCCCTTTAAAACTTTGTCAAAGCTCCTTTTGACGGCACTTCCCTGTTTGGCCCAAAGGTTAGAAATACTATGTCCAGGTGCAAGAAAGATGGAAAGACCCTTTCTGCCATGGGCATTCGTTTTTCTACTCCTCAGAGACCATATTCAAAGAAATCAGAGGAGCAGTGGAAAAATGCGGTTCACAAAATCTCAAAGGTCTTCTCCTCAAGCACGTGGCAAAAGTTCCCCCTGAGGCAGAGGAGGAAGCAATGATGGAAGATTCTGCTTCTGTGATAGGGGAGGACAGCATAATCAAGTGTCCAGAGATGTGTTCTTTGGAAGACCCTTTCAGTGCTTTTGAATGGGGGCTTGATTGATTTTCTCTGGAGGCAATTGGGGGTTGACTATCTCTGCACCTGACAGCCTGGCTGAAAATAAACGACAAATGGGTGTAGCAGATAATATCCAGAGTATACTGTATACCCGATGTCCTTCAAGAATGCAACTGCAGTCATAACATATGGGTTGTCCTGCCTCAGGCAGCCCTCGGTCGGCTGGATTCCAAAGTCTGGGTCCGACGTCGGCTGATGTCGCATTTCTCTCCGACGTCAGAGCGGCTGGAGTATATAAGCATCAGCCGACGCCATTTTCTTCAGTCTTTCTTGCCGCGCGGTGCCCGAAGCAGAAGCAGTTCGCAAGTGCCGGTCGGTCAGCTCCTGTATTCTTCGAATCCGAAGTCATCAAAAAAGCTAAGTACCCCATTGGGGACCCTTTTCTTGCCTCAGCCGATGTCAGAAATTACTGAAAAAGTAAATAATTGTTTGTCTTGTGGTAAACAAATACCTCATAAGGATTTCCACTCTTACTGCCTTCCTTGCCTTGGCCCAGGCCACGACGTCTTGGCCTGTGCCGCCTGTGCTCGCTTCAATAAGCGCACTCTGAGGCGCTGGGCGGAGTTCGCTGAAGACTTTTTCGGCGAAAAATTTGCTTATACAATGCTGTCAGAACTTCCGACATCGCAGACTCCCAAGAAACGTAAAGACCGGGACCGACATCCTCGGCCCGCGTCTACCACCGACTCCACGCCAAAACCTACCGCGAGTGCTCCGGTTCCCCCTGAGACGGTTATTCCACCGCTCCGAACCGAAGACACCGCATTACCGACGACTCCGATACCGAAGGCCACACCGACGCCAGTTATAGATTTTCCTCCGGATACTGAAACCGAGGAAATGCCTGAGACCATTGCTGTAGATAAGGTCACTCCTGCACGTGGAGCTGCTAGGCCTCCTATGGCCATGTCTATTAAGGCCTACACACGTGCTAAGGCAGCCAGCAAGTCCAAGCACCTTACTGCTAAAGCCTTACCTCAGTCTACTCCTGAGACACAAATCATGACTATGGCCGCAGACTTAATTTCCATGATTAGAGGTTCACAGGTCCATCCTGAGAGAGGATCCCAGCCTCCTTCTGATAAGAGGCCCCGGGTTGAACCCTCTGACCCTATCCCTTCAGATGAAGATTCTGAGGACTCTGTCCACTCCGATGGCCAGGAAGAGCTCTTCCAGACCTATGAGGACTCTGATGCAGAGGATTCCATCCCCTCGGCCTCCCCTCCTGAGGATATTTCTTTTGGGGAAGTTCTGCATACCATGAGGGAACATTTCAAGTGGCAAGGCCAGGAATATTCTGATTCCAGAAAGCGCCTTCGAACCTTCCTTAAAAAGCCCCAGCACAGGCCCTTAGCTATTCCTCCTGTGCTTGATGTTTTGGATTATCTATATTCTGACTCCAGTGTTACCCCTGATACTCTTCCTCCTGCTCCAGCCAAGCCAGACAGATACTACAGGGTTCCAGAAACACATTCTCATTTCTTTAGGGCCCATGCTGTTGATTTAGAAACTATTTCTCAGGGACCTAAAGGTGTTTCAGCATCCACCTCTAAAAATCCTTTGCCTTCCAACAGGGAAGCTAGGTCATTAGAGAGATGGGGGAAAAGGTCTACACATCCACTACTTTATCTATGAGAGCTCTGAATTGCCTCTTTCATATGTTTCAATATCAGGATTTCCTGTTAGATGATTTACAGAAAACATTGGCCTCTCCTGATCCTTTAGACAGGAAGTCTTTGCAGGAAGCTGTACATAATTCTCAGCAAGTCAGCAGTCACTTCCTGCAGTGTGGATATGATGCATTGGAAGCTTCATGTAGGGCAGCTATGACAGGGGCGGTCATTCGTAGACATGCATGGTTAAAAGAACAACCTCTACCAGATCATGTTAAAGCAAAACTTCTGGATGCACCCTTGGAAAAGAACAAGCTGTTTGGTGCTAATGCTAAAGATGTGTTAAAGTCCATCGAGGAAAAAGCAAAATCAGTTCAGACGGTCAAAGATTTCCTCCAGGTTCAGCCCCCCAGATTCAGCAGGAATTGGCCTTCAAAAAACTGGTCCTTTCCTAATCCTGAAAGATTTCAAAGGGGTAAAAACAGGCGTGGCCGAGGACGAGGACAATACAGAGGTCCTTACAGGGGACGACAATGGCAGCCAGCAAACCAAAGAAGTGACACAGGGGTCTCCCCTGCCCCACAGGGACAATCTCAATGACTTTCCTCTATGTCCGCTGACCAAGGAGCAAATAGAAGCTCCCTTGGGCGGAAAATTATCTCTGTTTTCAGACAATTGGCACAGATTGACAAAAGACAAATGGATTTTGGACATTATAGACCAAGGTTACAGGTTCCACTTTCATACCTTACCAAGAAAACAAGGCATGCCAAACCTACCACAAAACCAGAGGGCAGAGGCTATCAAGCAAATTTCTCTGCTTGCTCAGATCAAAGCAATAGAAAGAGTTCCACAACAAGAACAAGGCCAGGGGTTTTACTCAAGACTGTTCCTTGTTCCAAGAAAATAAACTCAATGGAGACCAGTACTGGATTTGTCCGCATTAAACACATTTCTCATAGTACCAAAGTTCAAAATGCTGACTCTACAGCAACTCCTTCCCATGCTGGGCAAGGGGTCTTGGCTGATTACTCTGGACCTCAAGGAGGCATACCTGCATGTCCCTATCAGACACAGCTGCAGAAGATACCTCAGATTTCTTGCAGGGCCAGAGCATTATCAATTCTCAGCATTGCCATTTGGCTTATCTACTGCACCCAGAGAGTATTCACAAAATGCCTGTTTAAAATTACAAAATGTAATTGCTCATTGCAGGCTCCAGGGGATCCAAATTTACCCATACCTGGACGACTGCCTCATACAAGCGGACGACAAATTGATGTTGACAAAAAACTTGAACTATGTCATACAATTGCTTCAGGCTCTTGGATACACAGTCAACTTCCAAAAGTCAAGACTTCAGCCATCCCAGCAAATAACCTTCTTAGGAGCCAATCTAGACACAGCCTCTCAAATGGCTTACCTGACAGAAGACAAGCAAGAAAAGTTAACTCATTATTTCAAAGGTTTGGCAAAACTCACCCAGATGACTGCAAGGAGGTTCCTACAGGCCCTGGGTTACATGGCATCCTGTATTCTCCTGGTTCCATTAGCATTAGCAAGACTACACACGAGAAAGCTTCAATGGTACCTAAAAAGCCTATGGTCTCAACACAGCAACAACTTAGAGACAACCAATACCGCTCATTCCATGCCTACAAAAGGAATTCCTATGGTGGGCCTCGGTAAGCCAGGCAAACACAAGCATGTCATTAAAAAAACCTCAGATAACACAGACCATGACCACAGACGCCTCAGACCTTGGATGGGGGGCGCACATGGAGGGCAGATGTATACAAGGACAATGGTCTCCAAAGGAAACACATCTGCATATAAACCAAAAGGAAATGCTGGCAGTAATGCATGCCATTGAGGCCTTTCGACAACAACTTCAGCAAGGCCACTTACTGATACGGACAGACAACACCACTGTGATGTGGTATATAAACAAGCAAGGGGGCACTCATTCTTACCCCCTTTGCAGACTGACAATGAATCTTTGGGAAAAATCACTGAGCTTAAACATACAGTTGCAATCCCAGTTTGTTCCAGGCAAAGACAATGTGCTGGCGGACAGCCTAAGCAGGAATTTCATAGATCCACACGAGTGGAGGTTACATCCGAAAATCTTCACACAACTCACCTCGACATGGGGCAGGCCAGAAGTAGACCTATTTGCCTCTCACCTCAACCATCATCTACAAAAATTCTGTTCAAGGACATACCATCCACAAGCTTGGAAAATAGATGCTCTTTCATTCAACTGGAACTTCCTAAAAATCTATGCATTCCCACCTCTGCCACTGATGACCACAGTATTACTAAAGATCAAAGCAGAGAGACTCAAGGGGATCCTAATAGCTCCAGACTGGCTAAGACAACACTGGTACCCACTACTACGGAGCATATGTCACAACAAGAAGTGGGCCCTTCCCCAATGGCCCCTACTTTTGACTCCACACAACTTCAAAACAGTGCATCCAAACCTTCAGACACTGCAGCTAACAGCCTGGGAGATCCCATGAATAACCTCAATCTATCTCTCTCCAAGGAAGTTCAGTGGATATTAACAGAAGCTCGAAGACCATCCACCAGAAAGGTTTACTTAGCAAAATGGAAGAGATTCAGCATTTGGAATACCAGCAAGGGACATGATGCATCATTATTGAACATCCCACTCATCCTGGAATATTTGGCAGATATGCTACGGAATGGACTTTCATATTCTTCCATAAAGATACATGCTTCAGCTATTTCAGCTAGATATAACACTGATCCGCCTGTGTTTTCACATCCTTTGTTAAGGCAATGCCTCAGGGGAATCAAGAACATCAAGCCACCAAGAAAGGCTCCAGTGCCAGCTTGGGACCTCAACTTTGTACTAGAAAAACTGACTCTACCTCCTTTTGAGCCAGTAGCTTCAGTGGACTTACAATTTCTCTCATGGAAGACAGCTTTCCTGTTGGCAATTACCTCAGCAAGAAGGGTTTCGGAACTACAGGCCCTAATGGCAATACCACAGTTCATAATCTTTCACAGAGACAGGGTCTCCTTAAGAACCAACCCTACTTTTATGCCAAAGGTGGTATCTAGGGTTTCTTTAAATCAAGCTATTCACCTGCCTGCTTTCTTCCCCAATCCTGAGAACAAAGGGGAAAGACTGTTGCATACCTTGGACATTCACAGACAACTTCGCTACTACCTGGACAGGACCAAGCCCAGTAGGAAGTCTGATCAGCTTTTTGTAGCTTACGCCCCTGGAGTACAAGGAAAAGCAATTTCCAAACAGACTATTTCAAAATGGATTGGACATTGCATCAAATTTTGTTATTCCTTCCATGGGAAGAATGTTCCAGCCAATGTCAGACCACACTCCACCAGAGCTACAGCCACCTCTACAGCATTCTTAAGAGGGGTGCCTACAAAAGACATTCTAGAAGCTGCTACATGGAGCTCCGTGCATACATTCTCCAAACACTACAATCTCCCTTTATACTCCAGATCCAGAGCAGGCTTTGCTTCGGCAGTCCTGCAGGGTCTGATTGCCACACCATCTCTTTCCTAGAGCATTCCTCCTCCCCCAGCTAAGCTATGGTATTCTACCCATATGTTATGACTGCAGTTGCATTCTTGAAGGACATAGTACAGTTTTGTACGTACCATAAATGTAGATGTCCGATAGATATGCAACTGCAGTCGGATTTTCCCTCCCTCCATACCCCTCTATGCCTTGGGTCCACTCCTATCCCTGTTTCTCTTAGCTGGGGATATCTGTTATGGTGTATCTGTTTATTGCTTACTTTTTTGTCTGGAATCCTGTTTTTGTCTTCCAATTTGATTACAGCCTTCCTTGGAGGGCACCTGGCATCTGGGGCAAGAAACACTGAAGAAAATGGCGTCAGCTGATGCTTATATACTCCAGCCGCTCTGACGTCGGAGAGAAATGCGACATCAGCCGACGTCGGACCCAGACTTTGGAATCCGGCCGACCGAGGGCTGCCTGAGGCAGGACAACCCATATGATGTCCTTCAAGGATGCATCTGCAGTCCTTACAAATGGGTTGTCCTGTCGTCAGGCAGCCCTTCGGTCGGCCGGATTCCAAAGTCTGGGTCTGGCCTCGGCTGGTGTCGCACTTCACCCGACGTCATAGCTGCAGTTATTCGGGTATAAAGGCATCAGCCGACGCAATTTTCCTCAGTCTTTCTTGCGGTGGTAACAAAGCAGAAGCTGTTCGCAAGTGCCGGTCGGTCAGAACCAGAGATTACTACTACCGAATACTTCTACGAAGACTTCTAAAAAGCTAAGTACCCCGTTGGGGACTCTTTCTTGCCTCAGCCGATGTCAGAAAAAGTGAATAACTGTTTAACTTGTGGGAAACAAATACCTCATAAAGATTTCCACTCTTATTGCTTACCTTGCTTAGGCCCAGACCACAACGTAGTAGCTTGTCTAGCCTGTGCTTCTTTTAACCGACGGACACTTGTACGTCGGTCGGAATTTGCGGAGGAGTTTTTCGGCTCCGATTTTGCTTACATTATGCCGTCGGATCCTCCGACTACGCAAATATCTAAAAAGCGCAAGGAAAAGGACCGACACTCGCGGTCTGCGGTTTCGCCGAAACCGGTTAAGCCAACATGAGTGTCTGGTTTCGCTGAAACCGAGCAAGCGGTTCTTCCTTCAGCCGAAAACTTACCTCCTACTGAGGCCTCTTCCAACCTGACGGAATCTGCTTCTGATATTCCTCCTGCTCTTGCAGTTTCTCAGGAATTGTCTGACACTATTCCCCTGGATATTTCTACCCCTGCACGTGGAGCTGCTAGGCCACCTGCATCCATGTCCATTAAGGCCTTTGCCAGGGCTAAAGCAGCTAAATCTACAAAATCTGTGCTTGCTAAGACCCCCTCTCACAGGCCTAGCTCTAGTTCTCAAATGCTTAGTCTAGCAGAGGATCTCATTTCCTTAATCCGGGGATCCCAACCTCACCCTGACAGGGCCTCTCACCCACCCCCAGAGAAGAGGCCTAGAGCAGAGCCCCCTGAGCCAGTTTCGACAGATGATTCCTCTGATGATTCAGATATTACTAACCCTCCAGAGGCTCCTTTCTCCCCTTATGAAGACTCTGATGTTGAAGAGTCCATTCCTTCTGCCTCTCCGCCTGAGGAATTCTCCTTTGGGGAAACCTTGCATGCTATGAGGGAACAATTTCAGTGGCAGGGCCAGGATTTTTCTGACTCTAGAAAAAGGCTTAGAACCTTTCTGCATTTACCACAACATAGACCTTTAGCCATACCTCCTTTTCTCTCTGTTGTAGATGATGCTTTTAATGATGCTTGTACTGCTCCTGATTCTCTACCTCCGGCCCCTGCTAAGCCCGATAGGTACTACAGGGTCCCGGACATGCATTACCATTTGTATAAGGCTCCTTTTGCAGACCCAGAGACTATCTCCCAGGGTCCTAAACAGCTACCTCTGCTAAAAACCCCCTCCCCTCTGAAAGGGAATCCAGGTCCTTAGAGAGATGGGGTAAAAAAGTTTACACTTCTGCTACTCTTTCAGCTAGGGCCTTGAACTGTCAATTCCACATGATCCAGTATCAAGAATTTATGCTAGATCAGTTAACTAAAAAACTGTCCTCAGATGAACCATTAGACAAAAAATATGTTCAGGAAATGGTACATAACATTCAGCAAGTCAGTAACCATTCCTTAAAATGCGGCTATGATGCACTGGAGGCTTCCTTTAGATCAGCCATGACTGGCACAGTTATCAGAAGGCATGCATGGTTAAAAGAGCAGGCCTTACCAGACCATGTCAAATCAAAGCTACTAGATGCTCCCATGAACAAGATCAATTTGTTTGGCTCTCCTGCACAACAGGTGCTGAAGAAGATGGAAGAAAAGGCAAAATCTGTACAAACAGTGAAAGATTTCTTACAGGTCCAACCTCCAAGGTTTAGCAGGAATTGGCCTCCAAGAATTGGTCCTTTCCAGACTCCTCCAGAGCTCAGAGAGGCAGGAATAGGCGTTCAAGAGGCAGAAGTCAATCCAGGGGTGCCTACAGGGACGCCAGTGGCAGGGTAACAACCAGCGAGGTGCAGCCACAGACACAGCCACCACCACTACTACAGGACAATCACAGTGACTTGGCTCTAGCACCGCCTACCAGGGAACAACTAGAAGCACCCTTGGGCCGGACCCTAGCTTTATTTTCAGCAAACTGGCATTACATCACAAGAGACAAGTGGATTTTGCAGACAATAGACCAAGGTTACAGGTTTCACTTCCATACTCTACCAGGGAAGAGAGGAATGCCAAACCTACCACCAAATCAAAAGACAGAAGCTCTAAAACAAATAACTCAATTATTAAGAATGAGAGCTGTGGAAAAGGTACCATCTACAGAGCAAGGACAAGGATTTTACTCCAGACTCTTCCTGGTACCAAGAAAAAGAAAGCAAATGGAGACCTATACTCGACCTGTCCGCTTTAAACACATTCCTCATTGTTCCAAAATTCAAAATGCTGACCCTACAGCAGCTTCTTCCCATGCTGGGCAAGGAGTCTTGGCTGGTAACTCTAGATCTCAAGGAGGCATACCTGCACGTCCCCATACGACCAAATTGCAGAAGATACCTCAGATTTCTTGCAGGATCAGAGCATTATCAATTCTCAGCATTGCCCTTTGGCTTATCTACTGTGCCCAGAGTGTTCACAAAATGCCTGGCATCAGTAATTGCTCATTGCAGGCTTCACGGAATCCAAATCTACCCTTACCTGGACGACTGCCTGATACAAGCGGACAACAAAAACAAGTTAGCAGAAGACTTGAAAAGAGTCATTTACCTACTACAAGCCCTGGGATACACAGTCAATATAAAAAAGTCAAGGCTGATTCCATCCCAAAGGATAACCTTTTTGGGTGCAGAGCTGGACACATCCAAACAAATGGCATTCCTAACAGTAGAAAAACAGGAACAACTCCCTCTCTACTTCTTGGCATTAACAAAGCAGAACCATCTAACAGCAAGAAAAGTCCTGCAAGCCTTAGGTTTCATGGCATCCTGCATAATATTGGTTCCACATGCCAGACTGCATATGAGAAAGTTACAGTGGTACCTAAGGAATTTATTGTCTCAGCACAGGCACAGCCTAGAAACCCAAATTCCTATAATTCCATGCCTGAAGCAAGAATTCCTATGGTGGGCTCAGGCCTGTCAATCAAACAAAGGATTGCCCTTCCTCAACACTCAGCCAAGCCAAACCATCACAACGGACGCCTCAGACCTCGGTTGCGGGGCCCACATGCTGGACAAGTGCATACAAGGTTCATGGACTCCGGACCAACTGCTCCTGCACATAAATCAAAAGGAAATGCTGGCAGTAAAACTGGCAATTCAGACCATTTCTTCAACAAGGCCAACTGTTGATAAGGACAGACAACACCACAGTTATGTGGTACATCAACAAACAGGGAGGCACACATTCGTACCCTCTATGCCGGATGGCAATGGACCTCTGGAATGTGGCCCTGAGTTACAACATTCAGCTGCAAGCAATTTTTGTACCAGGAAAGGAAAACATTCTAGCAGACATACTAAGCAGAACAACCACGGATGCCCACGAATGGATGCTCCATCTGGACATCTTCAAAACCATTACAAGAAAATGGGGACTCCCACAGATAGACTTATTTGCATCCCCACGCAGTCACCAACTAAAGAAATTCTGCACAAGGACGTACCACCCACTTGCTTGGAAGGTGGACTCCCAATCTTTCAGTTGGAAAAATCTGACGGCATATGCATTCCCTCCACTTCCTTTGATGCACAAGGTGCTATTGAAAATCAAAGAGGACCGTCCAAGGATCATTCTGATAGCTCCAGACTGGCCAAGACAACATTGGTACCCATTACTGAGGAGCATGTCTCGGGAACAAATATGGCCCCTACCCCTTGTTCCCTTGCTGTTAACACAGAACAACTTCAACACCCTGCATCCAAACCTGAAAACACTGCAGCTGACTGCCTGGAACATTGCATAAGAACAAAACACCCAAATTTATCACAAAGGGTTAAAGACATTATCTTGGAGTCTCGCAGACCCCCAACAAGGAAAAATTATTCAGCAAAATGGAAAATATATTCCATTTGGAGTACTGCAAAAGGAGAAAATGTGTCACTGGTAAACATAGCCAACATCCTGGAATACTTGGCAGAGCTCTTCCACAAAGGCCTGTCCTATTCTTCCATTAAGATTCATGCATCAGCTATTTCAGCAGAATACGACTTGGATCCTCCACTTTTCTCACATCCTCTGCTTAGACAGTTTTTGAGAGGAATTAAAAACGTAAAACCACCTAGGAAGCCACCATTGCCAGCATGGGACTTGAATTTTGTGCTAGAAAAATTGACACTCCCTCCTTTCGAACCAGCAGCCACAGCAGAATTGCAATACTTATCATGGAAAACTGCTTTCCTGCTGGCAATCACTTCAGCAAGAAGGGTATCTGAACTACAGGCATTAATGGCAGTACAGCCCTTCCTGATCTTCCATCAAGATAGAGTGTCCATGAGAACAAAATCCTACTTTTATGCCTAAGGTGGTTTCCAGAGTATCTTTGAATCAGACTATCCACCTACCTACATTCTTCCCCAACCCACAAAACAGGGGAGAAAGACTGTTACATACCTTGGATGTGCATAGGCAATTACGCTACTACCTGGACAGGACCAAGGGTAATAGAAAAACTGACCAGCTACTGGTAGCATATGCAACAGGAATGGAAGGAAAAGCAATTTCAAAACAGACAATCTCTAAGTGGATAGGAAATTGCATTAGATCTTGATACTCCTACCATGGGAAGAAAACTCCAGAAAACATCGGGCCTCACTCTACAAGGGCTACAGCCACTACCACAGCTTTTCTGTGAGGAGTGGCCACCAAAGACATTTTAGAGGCTGCTACTTGGAGCTCCGTGCATACATTTGCCAAGCATTATAATTTACCTTTATACTCTAGATCCCGAGCAGGTTTTGCCACTGCTGTTTTGCAAGGGATCTTAACTACACCATAATTACTTTTCTCCTCCTCCCCCAGTTTGGCTATGGTATTCTACCCATTTGTAAGGACTGCAGATGCATCCTTGAAGGACATAGTACAGTTTTGTACCTACCATAAATGTAGATGTCCGATAGGAATGCATCTGCAGTCAGGATTACCCACCCTCCTTCCCCTCTGTGGTATTCCTAGGGTATTGCCCATCTTGTAGCTAGCTGGGGGAATCTATTATGGTGTATTTGTTTGTATATATGTACATACATGTTTATTTTTGGTTTGCTGTCTACTGTTTGGAAACATTTGCATTTATCCAAATTTAGCCTTCCTAGAGGGCACCTGGCATCTGGGGCAAGAAACACTGAGGAAAATGGCGTCGGCTGATGCCTTTATACCCGAATAACTGCAGCTATGACGTCGGGTGAAGTGCGACACCAGCCGAGGCCAGACCCAGACTTTGGAATCCGGCCGACCGAACCCATTTGTAAGGACTGCAGATGCATTCCTATCGGACATCTACATTTATGGTAGGTACAAAACTGTACTTTATGACTGCAGTTGCATATCTATCGGACATCTACATTTATGGTAGGTACAAAACTGTACTTTTCCCGTGCACTACCCCAAAAGAAAAAAACTCCCAGATATTCCACCCAGTCAGAGGGAGCAAGCAGCCATACAGATTCAAAAGCTGCTAGACAAGAGTCATCCAAGACGTCCCACCAGACCAGAGAGGATCCAGTACTTACTCAGTGTTCTGTTTTGTGCCAAAAAAGACAGGGGACTGGAGACCAATACTGGACATTAGGTTAAACAGATCAGTTCAGTGGAGCAAGTTCCAGATGGTCATGGTTCAGTCCATTCTCCCATTCTTGGGAAAGGACGAGCGGATGTGTTCTTTAGACATTCAGTATGCGTACCACCATATAAAGATGGGCTGGTGATCCAGAAGCTATTTGCACTTCCGCCTGGAAGCCAGTCATTACCAGTTTAGAGAACTGATGTTTGGCCTCACTACAAGCCCTCAGAGTGTTCAACAAATGTATGGCAATGATAGCAGCTCACTTGAGGCAGCAAGGAGTCCGGGTGTTTCCATATCTTAGGTTCATAGGTTGGTACTAGGCTATCAGCCCTAGGGGCCTATACAAGCCTAGCCATAACAATTCCCTGTATATTTCTTCCCACAATATTTACTTCCCTGGACCCCTGTCTAGCAGGGTGACTGATGTGATCCCGGGGGTGAATTTCCTATCTTCTATTCCAGTCGTCAAGGTTCCTTTTGAAGAGGGCCAAGGAGTCGCTCTGCTTGACATGTATGGGCAGTCTATTCCAGAGTCTGAGGAGTCTCTGGGTCAGGAACCTATCCCTCCAGCATGTTTTGTTCATTATGACGACAAGGTTTAGATCCATGGAGCATGTGGCTCTGAGGGATTGGGATTTCTGTAAGTGGAACATGTCCAACAGATGACTGGCTCATCACTGCTCTGACCAGGCATCTGCTTCTACAAGCAGAAGACATGGTTCTTCAGATTTGTTCTTTGTTAGGTATTACAGTAAATTACAAAAAGTCAAACCTAGACCCCTCTCAAAAATTGTACTTCATAGGAACAAACAAACACAGTTGAGATGGTTGCACACCTTCTGCCATCGAGAATGTAGACTATAAGAGAGCAAGTCAGAAAGTTAGTACACAATTCAAGGGCATCTTGCTTGAACAGTACTTCAGGCCTTAGTTTCTGTGGCAGCAGCAATAATACTGGTTCCACAAGCGAGATTCCACATGAAAGTATTACCACGGCTTCTCGCAGTTGAGTGGTCCGTCCTTCATCAACCCATGTCAGCCATGATAAGGATTACAAACACTTGCAAGAGTGATCTGTCATGGTGGATTCACTCACAACAGCTTACTCAAGGTTGCTTTTTTATCCCTCTGCTCCCCAGCGCCACAGTGGCCACAGACTCTTTCCAGGACGGGGAGGGGGGGCATTATCTGAGAAGAACAGTCCAAGGTGCGTGGTCTGCTCAAGAGGCCAAGTCACGTATAAATGTCCTGGAGAAGAGAGTGGTGCTTCTAGTGTTGCAAACCTTTTGGAATGCTTTCCCCTTGCTGGACAATTGCGATTCAATAGGACAGCATGTCGGTAGTCTGGTACATCAACAAACAAGGGGGAAACAGATCTTATCCCTTATGTCAAGAGGTGCTCAGGGTGTGGCAGTGGGTAGTTTTGTCCAACTGCTTTCTAGTAGCAGCGCATGTTCAGTGGAAGTCCAACATGATAGCAGACAAGTTGAGCAGGTGCATAATTATGCCTCACTAGTGGTGCCTCAGTCAGAAAGTGGCAGAAGACATATTCTGCAAATGGGGACAGCCTTGCTGTGACCTTTTTGTGTCCCTTTTGAACAACAAATGCAACAGCTACTTTGCCCTGATCCCCCCAAGAGGGGAGTACCCGAGGTATTCTGTCACGATTGACCACCCTATCTGTTGTATGCCTTACCTCCAACCCCATTAATCCACAGGTTTTTTCAGAAACAAACCTGTTGAAGTGGGAAGTAATCCTCATTGCCCCGTATTGGCCTCAACAAATCTGGTTTCCTTTTCTTTGGCCTCACCTGCAGAAGAAGACATAGATTCTGGATCCATGTCTGGACGTCCTTTTGCATCTGACAAGAATGCTTGATCCGAACATTCATTCTCAAGCTGACAGCTTGGTATCTCCAGTCCCGCTAATGGCCAGACAACCTATGTTCTCTTCCCCAGTGCACCATATCCTGCTATCCTCCCATAGACCGTATACGTGAAAGTTATGTGACAGTAAATAGAAGAGATTTGTACATTGGTCTCAATAAAATGATGTAGACCTTTTTTCAGCTCTTATCCACTGTTTTCTAGAGCTTTTAACAAGGCTGTTTAATGAAGGAATGGCTTATTCTACGATAAAAGTGCAGCTAGCTGCAGTCTCTAGGTTTCATATTGGAAATCACCATAAGCTATACAAAGCCTTCTTGAGAGGAACTCTTTTACTCAAACCCCCTATAAAGATCCTTCACCTCCTTGGGACTTAAATTTGATACAACAGAAATTATACAGCCTTCCTTTGAATCAGCAGCTACCTGTCACCTTAAATTTCCCTCTTGGAAAACTGTATTCTTGGTCGCCATCACATGTGCAAGGAGAGTTTCTGAGAGTCGGGCATTATCGTCCTAACTGCCATATCTGATTTTTCACAAAGACAGGGTCACTTTTTACATACTAATCCTTCATTCTTACCCAAGATAGTTTCAGAAAGTACCATCAAACCAGTTCATTAATCTGCCAGTTTCCTTCCCAAACTTCAATAATAAAGGTGAATATATACTGCATTTGCTAGATGTTTGTAGACAACTACGTTTTTACCTTCATAGAACAAAGGACATAAGAAGAAAACAAAGTCAGTTATTTCTCTCCTTCTCAGAAAATAGATTGGGCCTTCCATTTACTAAGGTGACGCTAGGTAAATGCATTATGGACTGCATTTCTTATATTTACAAGAGTCAAGGTTTAGACCTCCCAAAACCTGTTAGAGCTCACTCCACTAAGAGCAGTGGCCACCTCTTCAGTTTTCCAGTTTAGAGCGTCGATGGATGACATTTGCGCAGCGGGAACCTGGGCTACCTCTCATACATTTATTACACATTACAGGCTATATTTGATCTCTATGGGTAGGGCCTCCTTTGGTTCAATGGTTCTGAAGAATATTATTCCTTAAGGCCACCCAGGAAAAAGGTAGGTGGGGACTCTCTCCCACATGTGAAGCTAAAATGAAAATTGACATCAGATAAAATAGTTATGTACTCACCATAACATTCCATCTGTGCTGTCCATTTTCGTTTTGTCCTCACAATCCCACCCACCATCTCCTGTCCCTTTTTTTGGCTTCTAGATGAATGAGTTGACCTGAATTTGTTTTACTGGTCTTTGTGAGAGCCAGAAATGGTCTTACAATTATTTGAGGTAATTTTCTAATCTATTTTTTCTATGATTATAGGCAAACAAGATCTGAGGTTATTGGGAGAGAGGCATTATGTGTAAAGGTGGGTGCTAGAGCGCTTTTGTTTGCCACAAGCTTTTGCAATAGCAGAGTCAGATCCAAGGGCTCAGATCAAAACTTACATGTATGGACAAAATGAAAATGGACAACACAGATGGAACATTATAGTGAGTACGTAACTATATTTTTATGGCAGTAGCAAATTGTATTGCTTGGTCTCGCCACCATGTATCTGGAGAACTGTCAAAGGTTAAATAATTCCAGAAGGGAGTAAGAAAAGGTACATTTAGCACTTACTGGGGAACTGCTAGGTATGGTGCCCAGAGGCCCATGGAAACTGTATCTTTGATCTTTAGTAGTATAAGCAGGACTTCATCAACAGTGGCATATAAAAAAAAGATTCTTTTATGCAGTTTTGAGAAGAGAGTAGAAATTATGAGGTATTTGCAACAGCTGTGACCAGAGGTTTGATGGGGACCCCAAGTGTATATAGGACATCAGAAAACAATAAGCAGTTTGCTTTGGAGTTTTCCCTAAATGCAGTAAGATTCATGGGGGGAATGGTATTAATTGTAAGGAAGAAGATAACAGCCTTATGATTAGAATTCACTAGAGAAGAGGAGAAAAGTAAAGCGGTACAAGCAAGGTTAGTAGTAGTAAGCATGAGATCAAGAATATTTGTTCACAAATCTAAGAACTGATGTGCAAATCTGTTATTTAGATGTGTAGATTTGCCAGTTGATGGATGGGTAGTTGAAATCACCTAAAAGCAATGTAATGTGGGCTTATCAGGTAGGTTTTCCAAATGATTTAGATGTAGGTCCCCTTCCATGTATCTTGCTAATCATGATGTTTAATTTGCAAGCGTGCTAGGTAATTTTGTTTAGAGCTGACAGGATGTCAAGATGTCAAGAACTTCCAGTATCACGTGGAATCCAGCAAGAAATGATAGTGCCATTTAAATGCAGAGAACCTACCACAGTTCCTGGTTATTCTGAAATAGTGATAGATGATGAAACCAGGTGTGGTGGTAGTGCTGTCAGCACGCTGAAAATATGTTTTGGTAACTAGCAGACGCACAGAGGGTAAAAGCTACGAGTTGTTAAACTGTTTTCTCTAGTTTGATTTTCATGCCTCTGTCTACCCAGTAGCACACACTAGTTAATGACCATCAGATTATCAGTCATGCCCCACATCGGTATTGCTTGTACTGCTTTATGGAAGAGCATGGGGTTTACTGTGTTAATTGTGAGTGATTTATCCTGTGTAATTGACAGTGAAAGTGAGATAAGCTGGTGGTGCTCCTCAGACTGCAACTGAGGATGCTTTGCATGGAGATTGACAAGATCCTGCTGCTTAGAGCTGGAGGCATAAATTGGAACATCACTACAGTAATGATCACTGAGAAACAGGTTCCAAGCCCAATTTACCCCCCCCCCCCACCCCAAAGTTTTTTCGGTTGTTCAGCTTGTCTTTGACAGGCAAAGGCTTAAGCATGAATTAATACTCGCCCTCAGTAAAGGAGCATAAGGTAAGGAAATTATTAAACAAAAATAAGGTCCACTTTCATCTCCCACCCTAAGTTCCCTTCAGCTACCCTACCTTTGGATGATTGTTTTTAATTTAATTTATGAATGACCAACCTTTCCCTGGATGTTATACCTCTTAATTATCTGGTTTCATTACTTAGAACTGGGGGCTTTCCTTGTGAGATCAGCCTCAAGCCTGTGCAGGCTATGCTCTACCTTGTGAGATCAACCCCAGGCATGTGCAGGCTGTGCTCTAGTAGAGTCAGTCTGGTTTTCCTTCATCAAGGCTTGTGTGTCTGCCTGGAAATCGCATAGATGTTTGTGTGGACATGGGTTGCATGTCTAAGAGCACTTCATTAGGGATTTCTGTCCAAAGCCTGCCATAAATGCCTGCACCCACTTTGACTAATGTGCATTTCACCTGTGTTTTCAAGTCCCTCAGTATGTCTGCTGCTTGGGGAGGGAATGTCTTTTGGTTGCTAAGCAGACACACTCTGAGTGGACTGTCATCAGTTAGACATTCATTAACAAATACTGTGGTCAGAGTGTTTTCTTGTAGCAGGGTTAGTAATTCCGTTACTTGCTTTGAGTGTCTATATTGAAGACATTTTTTGTGTGCCCATTTTGTCCTCCTTTCACTAATTCATCAAGCATTATTGTCTTTTTCTCATTTTGAAGAGTTGGGACTTTTTGGGATCTCTTTTCTTTAGGATTCTGCTTTTTGGGGATCTCTGACCTAGAACATTTGACCATCTCTTTCCATCCTGGTGGTATTTCTTGGGATTTGGACTAACCTAGGATCCAGCAAGGAAAGTCTTTTTCATTTGATGTAATTTGTATTTTCTCCTTTTATCAGTTGATCTGTGAAAGGACTCTTCTTCAGTCAGGACTGCCTTCTCTCTCTCTCTCACTCTTTTTTTTGTCTTGATAATGAGCCTCTCTTACACCAGCTACTGCTGTTAGTTCTCTGAAAGTCAGCCAAGAATGATTAGTAATATATGGTGTCAAACCTGGTCTTTTCTGTTTCTTGATATTCCGCAGAGTGATTGTGGATGGTAAGGGGTTAAATGCTGAGCTGTGGGGATGAGCAGGGTTATGTAGCCAGTACATCAGCCAGGTTTGGTGGAAAAAATACATTCTTATTGGTGCAGATAGAATAATCAGCATAAGAGGCACCAGAGATGACACTCTTGTGTATATCTGGTACTATATCAACATGCATGTAAGTACTGGTCATCTGACAGAGACCACTAAGATGGTAGCAAGCAGGGCCATGGAGGAGGCAGATACATGCCAGGAGATTGGTTTGGTACTACTGATACTATAAATAGCTTTGAAAATGTTAAATGCAGAGAAGAAAAGTAGGATTAGAGAGTATAATAGCTGGGTGTGGCAGTGGACAAGGAGAAATACATATGTCTAGTAGGAGAATAGACTGTACACCAGGGACAGGCTCCATTACAGCCCACCATGGACTACGGTGCAAAGAATTAGGTTGGAAGAAACATCTCCATGATTGTACCTTTAAAATAAGAGGAGGGAGAGTGATAAAAGCTGAACGTGGGGTAGGTGTTAAGACAGGCAGAAGGCAAAAAGACATGCTTAAGATAGCAGAAAAACAAACAAAAGATGAATTAAATAGCAGTTGTAGTCCCACTGTATAGTGCAGGGAGCCTGAGTAGGAAGATGGAGTAGCTGAAAGCAGTGATGCAGGAGTGGAGGGGTAGGCCAGTTATTGGAGGAGAGACAAGATTATAAATTGTTTCAAGAATGACTGAGAAGTGAGATGAGGGTGTTGTAGCATTCTGCATAAGTGAAGATGGTCATATGAGAGGTCTGAGAGGAGGAAGAACATCAAACTAGGAATGGACAAGGGTGAAATGCAGATGAGAATCTAAGTTATGTGACCTGGCCATTAAGGTTGGGGAACATGGGTAGAATTGGTGGATTGAGACCATTCTTTTTGTCCATCAGGCAAAACAAAAGAGAATGATGACAATTAGGGTTACCACCTGTCCCACTTTGCGAGGGACAGTCCCTCTATGGGCAGTTGTGTCCTGACAAAAAATGTTAAAAATTGCAAATGTCCTGAGATTTTAGGACAAAATTATTTCCTATATTTTATGTAATAGTTGCATAAAACAGTTATTCTGTATCTATAATACCTAAATGTTATAAGAAACAGAATAAGCAACTAAAATGCTAGAAGAATAAGCTTTTATTTAGACAAAAAAGTTAAGTTCTATCCTTTGTACTGACTGTGGGGTATGTGTCGGCCTGTAAAATCTGATGTTTGTACCGAAAATGTCCCACTTTGGCCATTTGAAAAGGTGGCAACCCTAATGACAATATGGAGGAGAGAATAAAGCAGTGAAGTAAAGAAAAAGAGATTAACAGTCATGGAAAAGTTGAATTTGCTTGGGATTAGGCTTGGATATTCCAAACCTCATATTTGACAGGGAGCAAAAGTTGACCGGGGGTCTTGGAACATGAAGGGTTCAGCCAGCTGTTGTAGGACTGCACCAGAAAGTTTACAACTTTGAGTATAGTCCTGTCCAGTGTAAATGGCGTTTATCTAAATCCAGGTTAAGGCAGCATTAGCCAGCAATGGTCTTGCCACTGTGTGGTTTAGAGTAGAAGGGCATATGAAAACTAAAGATAAAAACAGTAGGGTGGGATTTTTAAAGGAGTGGATTATGCTCTGCTATGGTAGGAGGTGAAGGAAGATGTTAATAGACTCGGGACATATTGAGAGAGTATACAAACTACACTTCTACACTCTCTGGAAGTGCACATCTAACTTAGATTCTATCTAGGTAGGACAAAACATATTAGGAAGACTGAGCAGCTGTTTGTTTCTTTCTAGGAATCCAAGCTGGGTAATCCTGTTGCCAAGGAAACAGTTGCCAACTGGATTTCCAAGTCCATATACTTTTGTTGTGCCCCATTATATGGCAAGTCACAGGAAAGTCATGGAAAATTTGGTTGCTTTTCTAGTTGTTAATAGTCTCCAAGACTGCAGCTGGCCTGGTCTAGGCCAGAGGTAGCAGACATTCAAGGCTTTTTTTTCCCCCATTTTTATTAGTGGATATGGATGTATTTGTTAGGGGAGTACTTGTAGGTGCAGTCTACTTGGACTTCAAGATCTCTGACTCAGTGCCACACAGAGGAGGTAGGTAGGATCAGAACTTAGGAACTGGATAGCTGTAAGAGTTAAATGGTAGAATACACAGGGCTTTGGTGAAAGAGACATTGGCAAAGTTAATGAAGGTGATTAAAAGAGTACTGCAAAGTTCTGTCCTGGGTCCATTGCTCTTTGGCGTGTTTGTCTTAGAAATATTTGAGGGAATGAAGAACAGGGTCATTCCGTCTGCTTCTGACAAAGATGAATGCAGCACCAGATGATTAGGGAAAACTAGTAAAAGCTTTGCAAATGCTACAAAGTAATAGAAAAGGTGACAGCTAATGTTCACTCCAAACAGGTACAAAGTATAACATCTGGGCTGCAACATCCCTGATGTGGGTTATTAGATGAGAGATCTGGAACTGATGATGGCAGAGCATAAAAAGTTTATTTGGAGATTGACACTTGACATGGACCACTGGGAGGAAGGGGGGAACAGTAGCAACAGCAAACAGAACACACTGGTGTATTCTCATAGAATTAGATTTCCAAAATAAAAGAGGTAAGCTACTGTACAGGACATTGGCCAGAGCACACTTTTTATATATTTAATATTTATTAACTGTGGTAGAGTGCTGGTTCACACGGACCATTTTTAGACTCTGAAGGGGAAACTCCAAAAACAAAAGTAAAAACATAATACTACCATTACAGAGTAGTAATGGCATGAGAATAAATGAATCAGAAGAACAAGTAAACATGCAGTGCACCACAGTACGCACAGATGTATTTGAGTAAGGCAAATGGCTTTAACTGCAGATTTATAATTGAATGAATGGTGCAGATTATTTATGCTTCTTACAATTGCTAGAGAAGAAGAGCTTAGAAAGAAAGAGCAGGAGAAAGTAGGATAAGGGGAGAAGGAAAAAGTAAATTTAATATGAGAGGGTAAATTTGAGGGGGCAGAAACATGGGTTTAAAAGACATCAACTGTTTTAAATTCCTCCCTTACTCCCAGAGAGTAAGGCTTGTGTGAAAAATGGAAATTAATTTAAACAAATGATAACATCTGTGTATATCAGCAAAAGTGGATATCAGCAAGTAACCAGTCCTGGAAAGGATATCATTCCATCACAGTACACATACAGATTCTCTCAAACATAAACTGCAAGTATACCTCTAAGGACAATTTAAGCACTTCTAGCCATGTAGCCACTTCTTTGAGAGGAAAATGCAAACTCTCTTTCAAAGAGACTCATTGGGAGCTGAAACATGGAGACAAATTCTATGAGGCAATAACACTTAACTGTTCCATCACCACTCATGAACTTTGGAGGCCATCCATGATAAAGGGCCTCAGTCTCTTGTGAGGAGTGCAAATGAAAGCCTCTAGAAAGTTCTGAAAGATGAAAAGAAAGGAAAAAGAACAACCAGAGATTAGAGAAGTAAGGGTTTCTCACCTGAGACCAGAGCAGATGGGAATGATTGTGATATTGCTGCACTAAATCACATCAGAAAGATATGAAGGGTCATTGTGAATAGGAAGGATGGAGGGGGGAGGGGACACTGGCAAAAAAGTTTGTGGCAGCTGACTACTCCCTGGATATCCAAAAGTGTTTTTTACTTGCATAAAGAGCTGTAGTTCTTTACGTAGTGGATTGCACAAATGGGTAGTAAAGAAGGGAGTCCACAAAAGGCATTCAAGGGGGCATGCAGCAAGTAGAAAAAGGTAAAGGAAGGCCTACAATGTTAAGGCATTTAAAAATGTAGTCTAGGTAAGCATATTACCTCCTTCCAGTCAAGTCTTCTGTAAAATGCAGAAAAGGGTACAGGCTTTTTGCCAAGTACATACTTGAGCACTCTTTTCCTACCACTTTCTAGAGTTTTGATCTTGGGCTAACATGTTGTAATTTTCCGCCACAGGCAATGTCAAGGGAAGCCCTTTCCAAAATGCTCAGAATTGAAGGTATGACTAACTTCTTCAGGGTAACAGATCTCTGAAATCCTTTCAGAAACATAATTTTGAAAGAACTGGGGATATTGGGTAGGTGATTTCAGATTGTACTTTCTACAAACTTGGAACATGTGGATGAATGTATTAGCAACACTTGGGCAAAGTCTTGACTGCCTTGGTGAGGTTGTTACTTGTTTATATTCACTATCCAGTGACTCAGAAACTATCAGGACTTCTTCCTTTTTAATGCATGCAGCAAAACTGGTGAATATGGTTTGTGATTGAGCCAAGAGAGTACGTTTTGGACATAGGAAGATGTAAAGGTGGCGATAGGCCCATGCTTTCATGCTAGGGATAGCGACTGACAATGAGGAAGGTTTTAATTAAGGCTACCATGTTCTTATTACCCTTCTTCATAAACTGTTTAGTTTTAGAGAGATACACTTTCAGAATCTTCTGTTTCTTCCAGGTAATCAGGATTTTGAGCCTCTTTTTCAGTTGCTTTTTAGGTGTAGCTTGTTCATAGGTGTGTATGAGGCTAATGACCACAAAGACTTATTTAAGACTAGCCATACATCCCAAACCTCTTGTAAGTTCTAGTACCCTTGATAAATGTAAGCAGAGGATTGGAAAATGAAACATTGCAAGCAGGGGAATGGGAGATGTGCCATTTACAGGCTACCTGTGTCCATTGTTTATACCTGCCTCCAGAAAACATCATCAGTACCCTTGAAAATATCCTTAATTGGCTTTTTATTAATCTCCCACAAGAAACCATAATCCTAGGAGACTTTAATATCGACTGGCAGTCTTGTAGTAATACACACCCCACCACCCTTATTAACTTATACGGCTTCTCACAAACTATTAACTCCCCTACCAAAATTAATAAACCCAACAACAAAGTACCTTGGACTGGATACTTACTAATAATCCTCATCAAACTTACAAAGTAGGAATCCTTCCAGATGACCTAAGTGACCACTCCCTAACCTATATTATCAGATATAAAACTAACCTATCTCACCCTAACACTGTCAGAACAGTATGCAACAAAAAGCAATTTAACCTTCAACTCTTCCAGACAGAACTTAATCAATGTAACTGGTCACCACTAAAATTTCTCCCACTTGATGAAGCAGTAGCCTATTTCAATACCACATTCTTAGGCATCCTGAACCGCCATGCCCCAGCACGCTCTGTTAGATGTAAAGCTAAACCAGCCCCCTGACTCACTAATGCTACTAGGCAAAAAAATCTTCTGAGAAACAAATCCTGGACAAAATGGCATACTACTAAAAATCCAATAGATCATCAAACCTTTAGGTAACTTAGAAATTACACTAAAAAGCCATTGTGTTGGACAAAAAACTTTTGCCTCCAAGAACAGCAGACCTATCAAAAGAAACCTCAAAAGTTCTGGAACACCATTAACAAACGTTTATACCCAGGACAATCTATCACTCCCAGCCCAGTAGGCTCCAACCCTGAGAATCCCATTCACACTGCTAATGCCTTTAATTCTTTCTTTACCAATGCCATCCAAACTCTTGCTAGCCACCTATCTCCAGATGCCACAAATCTGCCTACTTCATCTTCAAACCCTCCCCCATCACTTCAGTTACAACCAGTGTCTACTTCCAGTATATGCTCCCTTCTCCAAAAACTAAAACCTACCACCCCTTCAGCTGACCAACTCCCAGCAGAATACCTTCAAAAAGGGACTAAAGCCATTGCCTACCCCATATCCATTATGATCAATAGAACCATAAGTGAAGGAAATATCCCATCCATCTGGAAAATTTCTTACATTATTCCACTACACAAAGGTGGAAATTCTTATGACTTCTCTAAATTTCGTCCTATAGCTCTGCTATCTCCTCTGGCAAAAATTATGGAAAAGTGTATCCATAAGCAACTTCTTAACCACCTTCTTCAAAATAACTTACTTGCCAATTGTCAACATGGCTTCAGACCTTATCACAGTACCACCACTGCCCTGCTATCATTCACAGATTATATTAACAATAACCGTAACAAAACTTTTCTTTCCTCTGCAGTATTCATTGATTTATCCAAAGCTTTTGATATGGTTAATCACCAACTCCTTTTACATATAATGAAATCTCTATCACTTGATCCCTTAGCCATAAATTGGTTCAAATCTTACCTAGAAAACAGACGGCAGGCTGTACTCTGGCACAGTAATCTTTCTAATCTCCTTCCCATCTCCCTTGGTGTCCCTCAGGGCTCTATATTAGGTCCTCTCCTATTTTCCATTTTTATTAATGACCTTCAGTCAGCAATTCCATATACTACCTGCATTCAATTATCTGCTCAGCCACTTGTCAAACCGAACTACAGTCCCTTACCCAGAAAGCATTTAATACTGTTGAAGAATAGTTCACAAACCGTTGCTTCCTCCTAAACCCCCAAAAACTAAACTGCTACTCTTCTCACCAACCCGCAAGTCCACCCCCATACATTTCACACTTACATCTAACAATGGTACTCTTATTTCTCCCGACCCTACTACCAAACTCCTAGGAACAACAATAGACAATAACCTCAACTTTGATAGTCATATTACAATAAAAACGGTCAACAAGAAACTGGGATCCCTCTGTGGAATCAAACCCTTTCATACATCAGTAGCCAGGACTGCTATAGCCAGAACTCACCTAATCTCTACTCTATGCTTCACCCATTTATACAAATCTTTCTAAAAACAACCTCAACAAACTGGCAGTATCCTATAACAATATTGCCAGATTTGCTACTGACTCTCCTTTCAGAACTCATCACTGCCTTAATCTAAAACAACTTGATTGGCTAGAGTTTCTACACCATCTCCAATTTCTACAGCTTGCTATAGCCCACAAGACCCTGTATCAACCCATCAATACTCCAATACTCTCAAGCCTGCCTTTACCCCCTACAATAATCAAAAAAAATTACGCTCATCAAACAAACTACTGTTTAACACTTGCAGATCCAACAACTCAGCAGGTGACTGCCTGTTCTCTAATACTGTTGGAATGCTATGGAATTTACTACCCACTGAACTCCCAACTCTGTCTTCTCTTACACTTTTTAAAAACAAACTCAAACTATACTTCAATACACACTGGTTATGTTCCTGCAATAATCCTGACTAACTTTCTTGCTTCTCACCAGTAACTACCGTACATCATCATAGTCTTACCCTTATAGATTCTTTTTACCATGAAACTGCTAATGAATTTCATAAATACATGTAAACAATATCCTCTCATAAATATTATCCTTGCTGTTTACTGTTCTCACTGTGCACAGTTGGAGTGTGGTAGTTAGTATTTTCTCTAACAATGTTTAACTATTTGCTATTTTTTGGGGGAAAAAATTGTTTTTTTTTGTTCTAATTAAAATTTATTTGTTCTAACTACTACTACTTTCTATATTATATTTTGTATGCATCTTGGAGCTTTTCTAACCAGGCCTCTTCTGAAAGTGGACATGTATCCAGTTAGACTAGCCCGGTCAACAAGTGTAAAATAAATAAATAAAATAAATTAATGACATAGGTACCAAACCAGGGATGGTTTGCCTGTTTCTCCATCAAGTTGTCCAAGTTGCTCTTGAGTTGCATTAGGGAGGAAATGTGCGTCACATGGATGGGGGATCCTTTTCCAGAGAAGCGGTAGTCTGTCCTCTTTATATCGCATGCACTGTGCAAGTCTTCAGAATGGGCAATTCTGCTGCTGTTTGTTTTGTGGATATGCAGGAGGTCGTCCAGGGTGTGGTCTGACAATGCCCTGTATGCCAGGTATAGATCTGTCTTAACAGCCTGTAGGAAACGGAATACAGGAATGTTGCTTTGAGCCAGTCTGCGTAGAACATGTTACTTCTGCCTTGTTTTCTTTTAGCATTCCAAAAGACACAGCTGAAAGGCAGTTAACCAATTCTCAGGCACAAGTACAAATCCAAAAAGAAAAAGAAAACTGGAAGCACTCTAAAATAACAGGTAGTTTAATTCAAATTTGCAAGTAAAACTTTCACCTTCAAGGCTTCTTCAGGTGAAATAAATACTATCAATTAGTTAATCTAACTTAAATACGCACTAAAAATCACATGACTGTAGTTACACCTTCTGATACAACATATTTAAATAAGGCTTTAAAGTGAAGTTGTCATTAAGACTAGGTGGTACATATGCTCTCATTCTTAAAATCAATCTCATTTCCTCATTCTCAGTTAAAAGCTTTATGTTCCCACCCCTCAGTGGTCTATAAATCACTTTTAAAATCATAAACTTAAAAACATGTTGATCACCCTTCTCAATAATGTGTTTACTGAGGGCATTAGTAACTGCTCCGTGTCTAATATCACTCAAGTGACTGGCTATATGCTCTTTAAATTTCCTGTTTGTCATGCCCACATAAAAAGCATCACATATGTCACACTTGGCTAAATATACCAAATTGCCCTTTTTATATATTAATATAAATATATTAATATAAATATATATTTTTTGTCTGGACTGGTTCCATTGCACAACTGGAGCAATTCCTTCTGGATATCAACAATAGCATTTGGTTCTTGATTTTTGTGAAATCAGGATGTGGCCACTCTGTTTCTTTTTTAGACACTAAAATTACTATTAATCAAACTAGCAGGGAATTCAATTCCAACATTTTCCGAAAGGATACATTCAGGAATAATTACTTAGACTTCACCAGCTAGCACCTCTTCTACATGAAGAGAAATGTTTTGCATGGACAGTTTATCAGGTTATCTAGAATTGTTAGTGATGACGCTGCATTTGACATTGAATCTGATGTTTTGTCTGACTTATTTATACAGAAAAGTTACCCAGAAAAACTTGTTTACCATATTGCTAGTGAAGTGAAACGGAATAGATATGGAAAATTCCAGCCTATCCTTAAATGCGGTTTACCCCTAAGCAACAGGTCTCCACTATCTCCTCGGACAGGACCTTGAGTTTCCCTTTGCCTATTAGCAGGGACATGACTACTATCAGGACTATTATTAATAATAACTGGAATATTATCAGGTCTGGTGACAACTTCACACACCTATTTGGATCCTCCCCGTTGTTCTCATACAAAAGGACACGAACTTTACGTTTGGCATTTGAGAACAGGGATTCCATGTTTCTAGCTAAAGATGTAGTTAACACTAAAGATTCCCCTGGTATGTTCTGCTGCGGCACTTGTGACTGCTGCCAATACATCAAAGTGGGTGCTGAGTTTGTTTTCCCACACAATGATTTAAAAAAGTCCTACTTTACGCCCTTAAAAA